>NC_133501.1:1162187-1254692 GCF_025370935.1 Choristoneura fumiferana
AAAACAGTTAAAGAAACAATAGCCAAGACCTTTCCTACGATAGGCTGTGACGGGACGGGCTCCCCAGGGCCGATTTATTCAGTTTTCTATTTTAATCTCACAAAACGTTATAATAGAAGATTTTGATCAAAAGAAATCCCGTATCTTAATCATCTTAGGTACTTGCCTTTAAATGTGTAGTTTAGACGTATGTTTAGGTAATAAGTAAATAGCACATTTCTAGCAGAAAAAATACTTTACTTTTTCAAAAGGGCCCAGGCAGTGTCCCAGGGCCCCCGCATAACCTAAGTCGGCCCTGACAGTAACTAGCACTAGCTCTAGCATTTCTACGTCAATGACACCTCTCGTGTTATAAACTAGGCCTACACTTTGTGGTGGATTTAAGGCAATGGATTTCAACAAATGTGATGTCATTAGATTTGAATTAATTCTAGGAGTACCATAGCGTAGTATTCGCAATTAGGTACGCCTTTGTTTGTGACGAACTAAACTAAAGGTAGGCCTCTCATAACGTGTGTATATCTAGTTCGATTTTTACAGTTAGTTTTTTGTGCCTTGTGATGTTGCAGATAAAAATGAAACCAAACTTAAGGCACCACCAAGATCCCGGCCCGGAACGAAGACATTCTTAGCGTCTGTCCTGACCATCCTCTCTAAATCCACGGCCAGCACCCAGTACCCGCCCATCCAGGAACCTAAAGAGGCCAAACAACGAAACAAACAAAGAAAGATATCGAAACAAACACTAGAAAATCAAAAACAGCCTCCAGAAAATCAGAAAACCAAAATGTTGAAAAAAAATTCATTAAAAAATGTTCTAAAAGACGAAATCACGATCAAAAATGTTGAGGAATACCAAGAGACAAACAAAAAAATTAAAAAGACTAAATACAAGTCTAGAGTCCTCAACGAAGTTAGTAACCAGCCTTCACAAAAAGTGCTCGTACTACAATCTAAGAAAGACATCGTACAGACACCGTCCTGCAATTCCAAAAGCACGAAGGAAATGTCCGAGCATTCCATTAAATGGGCCGATTTCCTTCCAAAACTAATCGATTCGGAGACAGGTGCAATCAAAAATGTGCTAGAGAAGAATTACAACCCTCAAGAACACGGAATAGCTAAAAGCGTTCTGGAAGGGACCCAATTCAATATGGATAAAAAACCATATGACCCTACCACACTTGTAAGCACTCCTCCGAAAGACGAAAAACTTTACAGTCTATTTGTAGATCTTCTGGAGTCGGTATACAATGTGAAGCCCGAATATAATGATGTGAGTGGCTTAAAAAGTATAAAGTCATCTAAAATCGAGCTCGAAATAGACGACAGTGTCGCTCAAAAACTTGACAAACCAAATAAAATCCCGGAAAGCATAGAAGACGACCATCACATAGCTGCCAAGCCGCACTACTCCGTCACACCTGACGATAATGAAGACTGGGACACGCAAAAACTAGCCGAATATTTTAAAAACAAACCAATGTGCGTAGAATGGTCGGAGCCATATTTACGAACCAAAAAGACGTGTAAATGTTTAAAGAAGAAATTGAAAACCGAACTTTACGCGACAAAGCAGAAAGCAGCTAAAACGCAAAGCGCTGTCATGGAAGAACGTAGATCATTTTACAAGAAGACCAAGAAACCGGACCTTTTGAATATTCTAAAAGAACAGTTGAAAATGGACGACGGTGGACGTGAACACACTGACAATTTCTACCAATCTCTGCGGGTCATTGCGAGGAATAAACGGAAGCAGAATACAATCAGTTTTAACACCTCTGTAAAGGGTGGTCAAAACGCAGGTAGCGATTATGATTCGTGCATCTTCAAGAGACGAAAAGTCATATCTCCGAGCACGCGGTTACCGAAACGAAACAAAGGGAACAAAACAAACGACTTTTTTAGAATCCCCATAGATACTAAATCTGTGGATAGTGAGTACAATAGAACTATAGCAGAATCAGCAATCAATTGCAATGAATCAAACCATTCTTTAGAAGTCACTGGTTTTGATTACGAGCCGAGAACGGGCTTGCCTGCCACAAACAAGTCGTCGATGTACTCCAACTCAGCGAGTGAAAGCCTATTCGATGATGACAGTAAAATAACTAACTGGAATCTTGGCTTTAGGACGATGACTCAAATGTGGAATCCATAAATTGCAATAATATACAGGCGTCCATTTTTCACTTGTCTTTCATTTTATCAAAACCTGGCTGTTGCTACTATGACCGCATTTTCACTAGGTAGTGCTCTGCCGTCAATTCATATATTATAGGGTTCCGAGATTATGTACAGTCAACAACAGAGGTTGATAAGCGGTAAAGGGTGCTAAAAATTATTTACACACGACTACTGCCATGGTAATAACAGAGTATTTAGATTATTATAAGCACCACAACTGCTCATCTACTTCTGCTGCTAACTTTATGTAGGAAATAGTACATTACTGTAGAGGCAGGGAAGTACGGGGTTGCCAGCTAAGCAGATATAGGCGGTCGAGCGTAGGGAGGACGGATAGGGATGCGAGGCCGGCAACCCCATATTCCGGCCGATGCTTGGTTGGTTTTTTAGAATAATATGGCTCTGTCCATTGGTGGACAATTTTGACAGTGTCTAGTAGGTTTTGCCGTTGTACAGTAAAAAAAATCGTATAGCGCTTTTCTCAAACATGACATGAAATAAAAAAACAAGAAATGAAGCTGGCGGGACGCTAGTCTCGTCGCCGTATTGTGTGGCTTTGAGATTGGCTGCCTTCTAGATAAATACTCAAATTCTGAGAGGAGGCCTGTGCCCAGCAGTGGGACGTATATAGGCTGGGATTATTAGTTACTTGATTGGTACAGGAACCCAGACACCTATAACGGATCCTGTACCACGTACGGTCAGCAAGTAAGTAGTCTATCAATTTTTAAACAAGTTCCTATCGAGGGAATGGATCCCTACCCTCCTTGTCGCTAAAGTCGAACTTTCAAGTTGACAGACACGTCTATGGCATTATTATTTTATGTAGGGTATGACATGCAAACGATTATCACGGACTAAAGGGGTAGACCACATATTTGGCTGGTTTGATTAAAAAAAAAACATTTCGAGTTCCTCATTTTAAACTAAATTTTCCGTTTAGTTACGAAATTGCAATACATTTACTCAATGGAAAAATTTGGAGGACACACTGTGAAATTAGGCTTACCATAGTCAGTGCCTCTAGTGTAGCGTTTTCACAAAACATTCGTTTACTATTCGAAGACGTAAATCGAGCGTTCGATCGTCGATACTAGCCGCCACATGTCCAGTCCACGGTGCGGCGTCGTCACCCGTTTCGTTATGATACGCGGACGAAATAGTTTACGTAGCACCTACACTCACAAAGTTGTTGTGCAAACTTTCCGCTAGAGGCGCTGTTCGTGTTTCCATACAAATTGAGATTTTAACGCGAACGCGATCGAGACGTATTTTGTGAACGGGAAAATACACTAAGCGTACAGAATGAACAACTTTACCAAATCACCAATTTGTATTGAAATCTGAGAAAAATAAAATACCTACGAAAAATAAAAAAATGGCCCTAATAATAAAAGTACTAGGCTAGGTAATTCTAAATGACGTAGTTATCAATTTTAGTGGGTGCTAAATAAAAGATACCTTTTAAATGTATTTTTTTTATATCTCGATATCAGCCTAAAATTTTAACTTCCGATTTGTAACTCAATCGCATTCCCCGGACTTTCCGCGTTGTCTTTCTGCTTTTTTTTCTCTTGCTTTCCCTTTTTCTTCTTCTTCCAGTTCCCTTTGAGCTTGAGGTGTTTGAGTCGGTTGTGGGTGAACAGGGCGGCCTTGTACTTGAACGTGGCGGGGCAGAGCGGGCACGCGTATGGACGAACGTCCGAATGTTTTCCGAGGTGCTCCTGTAGCGTCGTTTTGTCCTGTAGTGACATTTTTTTGAAATTTGAGATAGAGAGAGAGAAACATTTATTTACACATATTTTCGATTGAAAGAATAACAAAATAACATCGAATAGTATAAAGTGGGCCCCGCTCAGCATAATGTTAGGGCACCTGTCAGAAAACTATCACTAATAGCGTTAGAATGCAGCACTAGCACAAACAGTAAACAGTTTTTTTGAATGACGTAAATATCTTTTAAATGACTGTAGAATACCAAAATGTCATATTATTTAAATATTTTTTCGGAAACATGAAAATAAATAAATATCATGGGACACTTGACACCAATTAACCTAGTCCCAAACTAAACAAAGCTTGTACTATGGATGGACACTAAGCAACTGATAAACATACTTACATAGATAAATACATATTAAACATCCAAGACCCGAGAACAAACATTCGTAATTCATACAAATATCTGCCCCGTCAGGGAATCGAACCCGGGACCTCAAGCTTCGCAGTCAGGTTCTCTAACCACTTAGCCATCCAAATATAAATATAAAATACAGCTCTATCGTTACTATCGATGTAAATATCATGTTATTTTGTTACAGTGTGTTTTTTGCAGGTGGTAGGACCTCGGTGCAAGGTCCGCCCGGATTGCTACCACCATCTTGCTCGCTAATCCCGCCGTGAAGCAGCAGTGCTTGCACTTTTGTATTTCGGCGTGGAGAGTAAGACACCCGGTGAAATTACTGGCACTTGAGGTATCCCATCTTAGGCCTCTAGGTTGGCAACGCATCTGCAATACCCTGGTGTTGCAGATGTTATGGGCGGTGGTGATCTCTTACCATCGAGACCCACTTGCTCGTTTGCCATCCAGTCGAATAAAAAAAAGCTAGATAGTGAAAGTAGATAGTGTGTGCTAGACTGCGCAGAGTTTTGCGTAATATTTACTATTTCAAATAATTTATTGAATCAGGCGTTACTTTGGCGGAGGTCCATATCAAATGACTAAAATAATTTCCTTGCTCACCCGCGACCTTACGATAGCTAAGCTTATGCAAAATATGCGTGTTCATGCAGTTCCTCCACCTCAACACTGTAAGAACACACACAAAACACACAAACCCTTCTATCACCACACCACACTACACTGACGCGTTTCGAACTCAACCAGAGCTCATCTTTAGAGTGACACTACACCATGCTACCAGTTGTTAGACTAACGAACCACACCACCGTTTTAACTTGTCACTGTAACTCCCGAAGTACCCACATACGTTTTATGAAACAAAAAAACTACCCACAAATTATTAATAACTTTTTTTAACGCGTCAGTGTAGTGTGGTGTGGTGATAGATGGGTTTGTGTGATTTGTGTATGTTCTTACAGTGTGGAGGTGGAGGAACTGCATGAACACGCATATTTTGCATAAGCTTAGCTATCGTAAGGTCGCGGGTGAGCAAGGAAATTATTTTAGTTCTTTACTATTTCATGTTTTCCTGAACTCCATTTAAACTTTGAACTAAAAAACCACGAGACTCACTCGCCGGTGGTAGGCCTATTTCTCATACAGAAGTTATGGTCAAATACAAGAGTTGTCGAGCGTATTGTCCAAACTTTCCAACTCTTTTTTTTCTTCTTCTGCCCTTTTTTCTTCCACTCCTTCTTTATCTTGTGATGTTTGAGTCGCGTGTGAGTGTACACAGCGCCGGAAAAAGAGAAGGTGGCCGGACAGAGCTTGCACTTGTAAGGACGCAGACCGTAGTGGATGTTCATGTGCTGCCGCAGGGTTCCCTTGTCCTGCGTGATGAGACATTACGGTGATGAGGGACCATTCTCTATTATGACGACCGAAAAGCCAGCATAGCTACTACGAAACCCGAAACTCGAAGTTCGTGTCGTGCGGTCCCTCTGACACTTATACTATTTAATACGAGAGAGAGAGAGACGGTACGACAAGAACTTCGAGTTTCGAGTTTCGTAGTAGCTCTGCTGGGTTAGAACACCTAACTGTGAAGCTTGAGGTCTCGGGTTCGGTCCCCGGACGGAGCAGATATTTGTATGAATAATACGAATGTTGGTTTTTGAGTATGAACTAAATACTCTAATAAATACTCGTAATCTATTTTATTTTCCAATAGAATTAAAAAGTCATGTAAACAAAGCAATATTTCACGATTACTCCATAGTTAAATACTTACATTTGAACGCCAATCCCGATCATATTCACATCTCAATGAACCCACCATTGTTTCAAACAATCATTGTACCATTAAAATAACTGTATAAATATGTTTAGTTTTATAGAATTAATTGAATGACGAAAATACGTTACATTTGTCAAATTAACAAGATCACTTTTTACTCAAGTCTATTTTGCCTCTGAAAATTTAGTGCTGTACCTACAAAATTAATTATTTGATTGAACCACCCCATAATTATGGCTGGCTCTGCAAATTGTAGAATTTTATTGGCGAGCCTTTTTATTGAAAATCTTTTAAAAAAACTGTTACTATTTACTTATGAAACCAAAAGTTACCCACATTTGTTTACCAGATTGCTTAATTCCATTGGAGTATATCATATTTATCTATACATACAAGTAAGATTATACGCGTTGAAGAAAGAAGAAAGAACATTTTGGCCTTGGCGAGAAACTGGTCTATCCCGCGAAATATTGACTGCACATTACGTATCCATGCAATCGCACAGATATATGCGATAGGGCCTACTTAGTGATAGTTGGAGTCTCTCGCTAAATAAATATCATGGGACACTTGACACCAATACGGTATTCGACAACTCCTGAATTTGCCACATCTTTATGAAAATATAGATATACAGACAATGTTTAGCGAAGAGAAAACTTAAATCGGTTGAAAATTGGATTTATAGTGAATTTTTGAAAAATCTATACACCTGTCTCTTTCTCAAACGCTTTTCTCTATGCAGCAAGTATGGCGGTACTGGCGTGTGACGTCACATGCCAGTATATTTTTCACTGTCTAATCTTGAATTTCAAACCCTTATAACTTTGTTATTTGTAAAGGTAGCTTAAAAATTGATTCTTTATTCAATAACAGGCATTGTGTAGTTTTAATTTATAAAACATATACAAAATAGTCAAATACCGTATTGACATAGTCCCAAACTAAGCAAAGCTTGTACTATGGATACTAGGCAACGGATATACATACTTATATAGATAAATACATACTTAAATAAACATTAAACATCCAAGACCCAAGAACAAACATTCGTATTATTCATACAGTACGATCACTTGGAGTTAACACTTGACGGATGGGCGAGCCTTCAGTAAATTTTCAACTTTGACGTCATACAAATAAAATAGTTTTTACATAATCTGTAAACGTGGGTAGCGGTATAATAAAAATGGCTTTATTTGTAGGACGTTAAAGTTGAAATAAGACTGAAGGCACGCCCATCTGAAGTGTTAACTCCAAGTAATCGTACTGTACTAATATCTGCCCCGGCCGGGAATCGAACCCGGGACCTCAAGCTCCGTAGTCAGGTTCTCTAACTAACCACTTGGCCATCCGGTCAATAAAATAACATGCTATTTAATAGTGAAACTAGAGTATACAATCGGGGCACCTATACCCCTGGGGCTACGTTGTCTTTGAACAAATAAAAACAAATGCTTGCAGTATTAAGATCTCTGTCAGTGGGCCTTACTACGGGCGTCGCCAGCCAATGGTGCTGGGGGTGGGGGGGGGGGAGTTGTAGGGACAGTCGAGAGCACCTGAAGCTTTTCACTTGTAGTATGAGCATTGATCGATCAATCAAAGACTTAGGACTTTGGTTTGGTTGCTTTACATTTGACAACTTATTAGAATCTAGGGGAGGGGGGGTCAGTTGCCCCTCCCCGGCCCCCCTACAGATTCTAAAGTAGCTAAATGTAAAGCAACCAAATGCGAGGCGAAGTTGGCGACGCCCCTGGGCCTTACTCTGGCAGGTGTCACGTCTCACCATGAAGGCCTTCCCGCACTGGTCGCAGACGTGCGTGCGCGGTCGGCCGCCCGGCGCGTGCGCCGCCTCGTGGCGCAGCAGCCGGCCGGCCGTCACGTACGCGCGCGGGCACTGCGAGCACTTGAAATTGAGCTCCTGCCAACGAATATTCAAATTCAAATCATTTATTCAGTAAATAGGCCGCAATGGCCACTTTTACACGTATTTCTTTTAAACTACCAGCGCTTATGGAAAGACAATATAAGGGTCGATCAACATTTAACCATTCATTGCCAGACGCCTGATTATTTATTATCGATAGTAGACTTAGAATATAGCTCACTGCTGTAGATAATTTCTTTCTCACTTGCCGTTTTTTTGCAAAAATAAATTGACACTTTATTACAGCAAACCACACGTTTGATGAGTATTTAATAGGTCTTGTGCCTTGGTCTGTTTGATAAAAAAAGAGGTCGGGTTGACAGCTGTCAGTTGCCAAATGTCGCCGTTACAACTACGATATTATACTATTACTAGATGAAACCGGCTTCGCTCGGGTAAAATGTAGACTCATAATAATATGTTTGAAAAAATTTTTTGCCAGTAAAGACTGTCGTACTTATCGAAAAATCTGACGTATATTCCCAGCCTTAATTATTATCACAACACTTTAACGGCTAACCTACGTATCGGTATTTTCACCAGTAGATATTTCTCCTAAATCTTATTTGCCCAAATAACTACGTAGTCAGTCCCAAAGTTCTGTCACAAATGAAAATAATGATAAAAACAAAAGTACCAATCAGTTTTTAATAATTATATACCAATTTAAAGTACATTTAATAAAAAAATAAATTAAAGTACTTAAAATTATCAAAAATGACTTCTTTGTTTTTTAATACAGGCCCTTAATCGGGCACAGCCAGTCGTCTATCGCAGCACGCACCATTTTCATGTCTATTTCAGCGACTGCTTTTTTTAAAAGATGACTTCAGGCTCTCCAAATTTTTATGGGGTTTAGCACAGACCTTCCCCTCTAAGACCTGCCAAATTTTAAAGTCCAGAGGATTAAGGTTCGGACTGGAGGAAGGCCAATCTTCGTGTTTTATAAAGTCGATTTTTTGACGGCCAAACCAGGCTTGAGTGGTCTTGGCTTTGTGTGCTGGCGCAGAATCCTGCTGGAACACAAAATTATGACCTGAAAATAGCGTGTTGGGCAGATCTTTGACATGCTTATCCAAAACGTCTCTTGGTACACTTTCGCACTGATTTTGACCCCTTTTTCGCAAAAATGAACCTCAGTTGGCCCGTAATAAGATCAGAGAATACTCTTCAGAGCTCCTAGCGTACACTCTATCATTATGTTTATTGTACTTCTCTTCAATATCGAAAATCTTTTCGTCTGTAAAGAGGATATCACGGTGTCGATTTTCGCGTACCGCTTTAACAACTTCCGGGATCTTTTAAACCTTATTGTTTTTAGACGGGCATTAAGTAAGTGCCCACTCTATTTTTTGTATGCTCGCAGACTAAGATCTTCGTTTAAAACCTTTTTGACGGTTCTACTGACACCCATCTGCAAAGCCATCAACTTCTGTGTTCGGACAGGATTTCTTGCTATGCGTGCCTTGATCGCTTTGATCACTGCTGGTGTTTGTACGGAGCGAAGCCGGCCAATTCTTTTCTTGTCCTCAACACTGGAGACTTCATTGTACCTGTCAATCGTACGGTACACAAACCTAAGCGTTATACTTACATTTTTGAGCAACTTGAAATGGTACTTGGCGAGTGCCCACAGCGGTGCAATGCTAAAACAGCTATTCGGTTTTCTTTCAACGTCCACTCCATCGTGAGAAATTGCAGCGAATGACTGTTTATTGTTTTAAAATAATTGACAAACATTCAAAAATGGAATTCAATCAAATTTTCTTAAAATCATGTTTTAAATTTAAATAATGTGCCAGTGACAGAACTTTGGGACCGACTACGTATGTCTGTCTCATAATCAAAGAAATTAGACCTAAAGGGCCCCATATAAGTACGATCCGTCTGTACGATCGATCTGATGAAAATCGACGAATCGTACCGTGTGTGGGGCCCTTAAAAGGTCACAATGGAGAACGAAATGCAAACCTGTGACACGTGATGACGTGACACTCACGCCACTTTGATGTGATGACTTTGACATGTTTACTTCGCAACGCCATTATATATACTCAGTAATTTATTCCATTTTTTATTGAAAATACTCGCTAAATCCGAATTTTCTACCTACAAGTTGTCCACTCGGAACAAACGTCAACAACTGAAGATAGTTATAGTTGAAGGTAGTTGGTGATAGTTTTTGAGTTTTGATAAGATCCATTCAAGTTTTCCGGCAAGACGTTCGTTTTACACAGTCACATGAGTCACAGTCTTTTGTAATGGATACTTTTTTTGCGTGACGCACGCGATGTGTTGAAGGCGAGCCGTATCTAAGAGCTAGCTAGTATGAAACGGAACGTTTATTAACTACCCAAGATGGCGACTGCGGTTTGTTTGGCAGTGCCATTAGAATTTAACGAAATTCTCCATAATCCGAATTTGCGGATATATTTGTCGACTCGGATCGACTAATTTTTACGCTCTTCATTTGATGTGCATTTCGTTCGAGTCTACCGTACCCCTGGACGAATTATTAATATAGATATTATTACTATATTATTGTTCAATTGACAAGATTTCATTTTTTTAACATCTGTTAATTACTACAGGAATCGAAAGAGTTTTGCCTCCTGAACATGGGAAAATATTTATTATAATTGATTTCTCTATATTAAAAAAAATACAAAAAAATTAAAAAATATGTCTGAATTTGCCAACACTACCACAGAATAGATATGTTTCCTTTGCCTTTATCACCAGAAAAAGGAGCTGTCATAATTTTGATATTGACTCTATGCAACGTCTAGGTCAGATTTACGTGATCTTTTTTTTAAGAGACTAGACAAAAGGAATGGATCTATTGTGTCGTAGTTTTGGAGTTATGCCCTTTTAGAATAAGCACATCTTAAAAAAATTGTAGTAAATTAATTAATAATTGTAGCGAAATTTTAAAAATACCAGCGTTTTTCTTCTTCCAAACAGAATACAGAGAACGAATCAAATTATAGTCTTAGAAATATGAAATCTTGTCAATTATTCGCTTCTCGATTAAAGTTCGTTGTGAGACTAGTGCCTTAGCTCGGAGTTACGTACTCAGCCCTAGTCAAGCCTGCCTTAGCCTAGCCTACCCTACCCTACCCTGCTTACCTTAGTGTGCACGAGTTTTATGTGTAAAGTCATAGCAGTTTTGTTAGGACACTTATTGTGGCAGTAGTCGCACTCAAACCTGAAAACAAATCACTATTGTTAATTCTGTGAGTGCGCATATTTGTCATCATGTCAGCCTAAAGACGTCCACTGCTGGACATAGGCCTCCCCCAAGGATCTCCACTCAGACCGGTCTTGTGCTTTCCGCATCCACCGCGATCCCGCGATCTTAACCAAGTCGTCGCTCCATCTTGTTGGAGGCCTACCGACAGCTCGTCTCCCGGTCCGCGGACGTCATTCGAGAACCTTCTGACCCCAACGGCCATAATATGTAATAAATTAATAATAATCATAATAATAACGTGGACTGTCCGCTAGCACATCCTCAAGATGTATTAGGGCATTAAGAGATAGAAGACGGCTGGTTAGATCAATTTACTGGAATCGTTATTTCCTAATTGTAAAATTTCCTGTCGCATTTTTCTAAAAGTAAAGTAAGTTGCTACAGTAAAAAAGTGGACGTTGCGGATTTGCTTCTATATGACTAGCACAAACCGTAAAAAGTTATTTTTTAATATCTTAAATAAATGTATTTTAAAGTTCGTAGGATGCCATATCATATTGTATCAATTATTAATCGCCGTGGTGGCCTAAATCGCCGTGGTGGCCTAATGGTTTGACCTATCGCCTCTCAAGCAGAGGGTCGTGGGTTCAAACCCCGGCTCGCACCTCTGAGTTTTTCGAAATTCATGTGCGGAATTACATTTGAAATTTACCACGAGCTAT
This sequence comes from Choristoneura fumiferana, assembly GCF_025370935.1. NCBI lineage: Eukaryota > Metazoa > Arthropoda > Insecta > Lepidoptera > Tortricidae > Choristoneura > Choristoneura fumiferana. Next base: position 1,174,137 of record NC_133501.1, read on the forward strand.
GCGGTGAAGGAAAACATCGTGAGGAAACCTGCACAAACCTGCGAAGCAATTCAATGGTGCGTGTGAAGTTCCCAATCCGCACTGGGCCCGCGTGGGTACTATGGCCCAAGCCCTCTTGTTCTGAGAGGAGGCCTGTGCCCAGCAGTGGGACGTATATAGGCTGGGATGATGATGATGATGATATTTTTTTTTTGGAAATATAACTATCGTTACTATCGATGTTAATATCATGTTATTTTGTTACTAATAATCATGTATGTAGTTATCTGTCATGGCCGCAAACTATAAAGAGAACTGACGGCGTGGCGGTTTGTATACGGTTTGTGCTAGTGTCGCCCCCTGAGCAGAGTTTTGCGTAATATTCCCTATTGTTCTAGTTTTCGGCTACTCACTTCCAGCCATCCTTGTTGGAGTGTTTGAGCGAGGCGAGGTGGGTACGCAACGCGCCCTGCGAGGAGAAAGGGATCTTGCATTCCTTGCAGCACAGCTCGGGGCGCAGCGCGTCCAGACCCTACAATAACAACTATTAATAACGCCCTGCCTTGTGCGCTCACTTCGAATCGAACAATAGTTATTTGTGATACGAGGTTGGTAAGTACCGTGTATCATACGACGTTTTTCGATACATTTGTGAGAAAATAGGCAATTAATAACACAAAATTGAAAAATAAAAACAAAACAAGGTTTTTAAAAAAAGGCGCGTCCTTAATGCGCATGCGTAAGTTTTGTTTTTAATTAGGTTAACTAAAATTATCAGGCAAAGGTCCGACGCGTTCAGCCACTGCGATTTTTTCGAATAAATAAAAGGTGGAAATCATGAGCCGTGAGGGTGAGCGGCGCAGATCGCGATTCAGCTGGTCCGACAGTAATTACCTCATATTTATGTATATACGAGTGCCCCCTCAGTATGTATTTGTTTTTGAACATCTTGCCGCATACTTTGCATTTCGCCGGCAATGGCGGCTCAGTGTGGAGCCTGCGAACATATAATAGTAGATTATACAACAAGAGCATAAGACGAGCCATTTTACCCGAGACGTTCATAATTTAGGAGTATCTCGTGCATTTGCTCTTGAAAATCATCATTTGGTGAAGTGGAACTAATGATGAAGGCCAAATTTGACCAATGGAGCGACTACTCAATAACAAGTACATCACAGCTTGAATTTCAATTAGGATCGCAGTTGCTAAGTAATTTAAGCTCATCGTAATTCATTATGGTGAAATGGAACGGATGATGAAGCACCAGGACTCCTCAATAATGAACGCCTCTGCATCGGAAAAAGCAATTTTTCGTGACGAGCAGTTGACATTATTGACATTACTATTGTATCTTAGATCTTTTACACTAAAAAGCGTGTTTTTTTTATAACAAATAATAGAACCGACTACAAAAACCATGAAAATATTTTTCTACCAGTCTGAAGTTGGTGCCTCAGCACGAGTCTATACATACTCGGCCTGCAAGCCTTTCTTTCCCGGCCTCTGCAGTAATGTACTATTAATAAACAACTTCGTAAAAGTTTCAATCAAATAATGTTCTATTTAATTGTCAGTGTTTGTCAGTGCCAAGGTGTAGTTGTAGGGTTGCTATGGTCACCTTATGTTTAGCAGGTTGACAGGTTGACGCAGTATGTCCTACTCAATCGGTAAAGCAGATTAGCGCTCATACTGAGCAAAGGAAAATAGATCTTAGGGTGACGAACCTTTTTTTACTCCCACTGTACAGCTCATATTAAAATTTTAATCTAATTTTGCACATGAATTTCGGAAAGAGAATTCCTAGGGATCCTTTCGACTGCCATAATTTTAAAAGTCATAATGTAATGTTTGTCATAGGTAATTATCGTTAGTCATAATTTTTTCCCCGCTGAAACCGTACATTTTTCAAAAAAAAAAAAAAAAAAAAGGTCATTCTGTATAATTCTATTGGTTAGGTTAGGTTTGTTTTATAACTATTCTGGAAAATAAATGGTTTCAGAGAAAAAAAGTGTTATGATAAACATTACATTATGACTGTCAATTTTCGACCACTCGGTATTTTTTTTATTCGACTGGAAGGAAAACGAGCAAGTGGGTCTCCTGGTGGTAAGAGATCACCACCGTCCATAAACATCCGCAACACAGGGGTATTTCAGATGCGCTGCCAACCTAGAGGTCTACGATGGAATACCTCTAGTACCAGTAATTTCACCGGCTGTCTTACTCTCCACGCCGAAACACAACAGCGCAAGCACTGCTGCTTCACGGCAGGATTAGCGAGCAAGATGGTGGTAGCAATCCGGGCGGACCTTGCACAACAACCCCGTAAAGACCCGAATTCCTAGGACCCATCCCAATACCGCCTGCGACCCAAATTACAATCGAAGTTTTTATTTAACAACCCCTCATCTACGCCTAGCAGACTCAATGACCGAACACCACTTTGACCACAACCATCACCATCATCGTACCTGGCAACGTGTCCGGCGAGCGCGGCCTCGTCGGAGAACCTCGAGAAGCACAGGTCACACCTGACCGGTTTGGGGTAGCGGTACGGGCGGCGGCGGCGGCTCTTCAACTCCTTCGCTATCTCCTGCCTGCCGACAGACACGTTTGTAAACCATCTACGAGCTTTCCAACGGCTATCAGCAAGGGAGTCACCAAGGGGGGGGGGGATTCTATAAAAGTTGCGTAATGTATCCAATTAATTCAATCAAAATAATAGCGACATCTCTTGTCCGGGTGAGCGTTTAGTTCCAATGGAGTGCTGAAAGTTTCTCGGGCCAAAACATAGATGTCGCTAGTGTCGCTGCTTAAGTGACTAAATAAGAAACAAACAATCTGAGATATGTGGTGCATAGGAGAAATTTGTGTCTGTACTCCTGTCCAGCGGTGACGAGCGGTATAGCACGCAGCACGGAATGCTGAGTGCCTGGGTTTGATTCCCTTCGCTGGTTTTTCTGTGCATCTATGTTTCAGTTTGTATGTTCGATTTGCACATTTAGCGTGTACTCACAACTTTTCGGGATCGCAAGCGTGTATCTCTATCATGTGCTTGTGCGGCGTGGAGTAGTCGCACAGACAGCAGCGGTACCGCGTGCTGTGCAGCGAGCGGTGCGCGCGCAGCTTGGGCTCCGTGGCTGCCCGCAGAGAGCACACGTCGCAGCTCAACGGACCCGCGCTCTGTACACATTGCATCATCATCATCATTAAAGAAAGAAACAAAATATTTTTCACACCTCTCCTTCAGAAAAGTAACTTTTCCTCCCTGACGAGAGGGAGCAAAGTGCAACTTTTCTGTTCAAGGCTTTTCTAAGTGTTTTATTGAAAATGCCATTTTTTAAAGTTGATAATTGGAAAGCCACGTCATTTTCTATGCTGGTTATTCTTTAATAATATTTAGAGTTTATTTTTTTCAAGTTTCTTAATGCTCGGTGTGAAAAGTCGTATGAGCGACTCGGGAGCAAAATTATTTTCATCTTGGGCGTTAACACTTGAATCCCTCATTACGCTCAGGATTCTACTTTAGAATCCCTCGCTACGCTCAGGATTCTATTGTAGAATCCTTCGCTACATTCTGGATTCAATGTACGCCCTCGCCGTAAATACACCATTTTGCTCCCTTGTGACACAAATAACTAATATAACAGCAGTGGCACATTACACAGGTTAGAGAAAATACAGAAGTAGTGTTTGCCGTTATAAAAAGGACCCAGCTCACCATATCGCTGGTTGAAAACCGGCACTGGTCTTCCTCCGGGCCACAGAAGACTGAAATTACGGCAAGTCACGCAAAACAGACAACAAAAATAGTTACTAGACTAAAATATCAGTTGGATGTATAACCCACGTTATCATGGCCACAGTTACATGTAAATGTAAAATAAAAAAATGACATTGACATATGACATCCAGCGGACAACATTGCGGCATTAGCGCACGGCGTGCAGCGAGCGGCGCGCGCGCAGCTTGTGGCGTGGACACGTCGCAGCTGAACGGACCCGCGCTCTGGCGATGCCATATTTTTTTTTACATAAAATTGACCGTGATTGACCCCTATCTCCCTTGATGTAAAGTGCAGATGAGGCCAAAGGTGTATCTGGTTCAGTAACAGCCTATTCACTGTAGCCTTGAAGAGCCCTAGATTGTATTTATCCGGAAAAACAGACGACGGGAGCGAATTCCATTCCTTGGCAGTTTGCCGTGGCATTATGAAAGATGAAGCAAACCGCTTCGTGCAGGCTAACGGAACACTAAGAAACTGTGAAGACGCTCCCCCGCCTGGAAGTCCGTTGGCAAAATGGAAATGAAGGAATAAGATCATGTAATTCCTGCGCACACTCACCACAATGTATCTGATAAGATAAAAAACAGACAAAACCATGTTCCGAAACTCTCGCTCGCACTTTGCGATTTCCAGATCCGATAACCTATAAAGTGCGAGCGAGAGGTTGGAGACGTGGTTATATGGCCCCGGAGCTCAGATAGCGCCGCTGGTATAGTGATAAAGGTGTCCACCCACCGGGAGATGCAGCTTCGCGTGGTCTTTCAAGATGGCGGCGCTCGCGAACGTCCGCACGCACGGCTCGCACCGGAACGCGGCTTCGGCGTATTCCTTGGACTTGCGCGTCGCTTCGAGCTCTTCTAACACCTCGTTGTTTTTTAGCACGTAGATGTACCACGGGTTTGGCTCTTTGGCGGGTTTCTGGAACCATACATCATGATCAGAGCTCAAGGGGGTGACATATTTACCGGCCCGGTAATACCGACCGACCCGCTTTTTCGTCTACACGCCCATAGAAACTCATATCAGTCTGACATCAGTTTCCATCCATCGTCCACGTGTACATTGGGTCGGTATTTCCATGTCGGTATTATCCGGGCCGGTAAATAGTGTCATCCCAGCCCATGTCTATTGTTTATTTAGGGTTCCGGAGCCAAAATGGCAAAAACGGAACCCTTAGTTTCGTCAAGTCCGTCCGTCCGTCCGTCTGTCTGTCTGTCTGTCCGTCCGTATGACACAGGCATTTTACTCGAAAAAGATTAAGTGAAGATTTCCAGAAATAATCGCTCCCAAAGTAGCAAAAATTGTGTCCCCCCCCCTCTCTATCTTGTAAACCGTTTGTCCGAAAAAATATGCAAAAAATATGGAAAGGTAACGCTTAATAAATACTTTCAACGAAAATTGGTTTCAAAATGATCGGATATACTTACAGTTTTTGAGTTATTGCCGAAAAACTGCGCTTCTCAACAAAAAGACGTAAGTGCCGTGAAGATACGCTCTTTTTTTGTTAATAAATTTTAAGACTGTAGTAAGTGTTTTAATTGTGTTATAACGCACATAATATTACTTGTATTTTTTTCGTAATGGCTACGGAACCCTATCTTGGACGTGTCCGACATGCTCTTGGCCGGTTTTTTATTCTAAAGTTTCCATATATTTGTCTCTGACGCAAAGGAACGCACCTCTAAACTCACCAGCTGTTTGTGTGCTTGTGTGTCAGCAGGCTTGCCGGGCATCGCAGTGGTTTTGCCAGGGGTCCCAGCAGGCCTGCCGGGCATCCCAGTGGTCTTGCGGGGGGTCCCAGTGGTCTTGCCGGGGGTCCCAGTGATCTTGCCGGCGAGAGTCGGTTTTGGCACCAATTTGGGCATTATGGGCACCAACTTGGGCAGATTTTCAGTCTGCTGCAGCAATGTAGCCAGCTAAAAGCAAATGTTTAAATGCAATACTTAATTTATAGGGAATATTGCGTAAAACTCTGCGCAGGGGGCGACACTAGCACAAACTGTAAACAAACCGCCATGACGTTAGTTCCTCTTTATAGTTTGTGGCCATATCGGATCATGAGACATATTAATTAGTAACAAAATTACATAATATGTACATCGAAAGTTAAAATAAAGACATATTTCCAAAAATTGTATCAAAATAATGAAAGCAAAGACATACATTTGAAATTTACCACGAGCTTTGCGGTGAAGGAAAACATCGTGAGGAAACCTGCACAAGCCTGCGAAGCAATTCAATGGTGCGTGTGAAGTTCCCAATCCGCACTGGGCCCGCGTGGGAACTATGGCCCAAGCCCTCTTGTTCTGAGAGGAGGAAATTCTTCTTGAGAAGTTTTGGTGTGCATCTACTCTCATAATTGTCGCAAGTTATAATGTGATGTTAAATGATAGAGTTTGGCTAATGAAAGCTAAACCATAACATAACACGAGCTATGCGATAGAGTAGACAGAGAAGCATAAAGTAGGCACGATACTTATGCCTAAACGTCACTTTTGTACGGCAGAGAAGCTTCTGTACTTATACTATTACTTATTCTATGGTGATACCATATTAAAGTTTTTTTTAAATTTGCCGCGTCTTTGCTTTCATTCATCCCAGCCTATATACGTCCCACTGCAGGGCACAGGCCTCCTCTCGTAATGAGAGGGCTTGGGCAGTAGTTCCCACGCAGGCCCAGTGCGGATTGGGAACTTCACACACACCGTTGAATTGCTTCGCAGGTTTGTGTGCAGGTTTCCTCACGATGTTTTCCTTCACCGTAAAGCTCGTGGAAAATTTCAAATGTAATTCCGCACATGAATTTCGAAAAACTCAGAGGTGCGAGACGGGGTTTGAACCCACGATCCTCTGCTTGAGAGGCCATAGGTCAAACCACTCGGCCACCACGGCTCTCTGAAATCGGATATAAATATATAAATTTAAAAAAAACCTGGTGTGGCAGCACACCAATCTTCATCAGCTTCACCACTCTTGCCACCGGCGGCGTCCCGCTCTGCGCCTGCGCCGGGACTTTGTTGCGAGCTGCGGCAGGGCTCCCGGCTGTGCCAGCAGAGTCGGTCGAATCATCGGCCTCCAGCTTCAAGTCCATGCTTACTTCAGAGCGGGTTGCAACCTGAAAAAGAATAAAAAAATATTAAGAGAATTCCCGTACACAAGTTTTTTTTTTTGGTAGGTAATGTTATGTAACCTTTTGTGTGAGTCGTTGCGGTAATGCTAGTAATGGGTAGTTCTATGAGCATTTTTGGTAGAAACGCGGCATTAAATAAAATAACATTCCTTCGTTAGAAATGTTTTTATAAACACAACATAACACAATAAGTACACGCTTTTCATTCAATTATTGCGACGACCGGATGGCTGAGTGGTTAGAGAACCTGACTACGAAGCTTAAAACCCGGGTTCGAATCCCGGCCGGGGCAGATATTTGTATGAATAATACGAATGTTTGTTCTCGGGTCTTGGATGTTTAATATGTATTTAAGTATGTATTTATCTATATAAGTATGTTTATCCGTTGCCTAGTGTCCATAGTACAAGCTTTGCTTAGTTTGGGACTAGGTCAATTGGTGTCAAGTGTCCCATGATATTTATTTATTTATTTATTATCTGATAAAAAATTACATTAATAATCACAAATTAAAGAGTTTTGAACCCGCTGAAAAGCTTTGGGGCCCACCAGAGGGCGGTACCATAGTAAAAGAGGAGAAGTAAGTTCACTACAAACAAAAGCACCTACATCGCGCGGCTTAAATGTGTGCGCGCCGGTTGGCGCTGGTACGCACGCACACACTGATAATTTAAGGAGGATTAAGTTTTCTGTAGTCAACGCTGCGCTGCCGTCCGCGCCGTACGCAGAGTTTAAAATCACTACGTTTTAGCCATACGTTTTGATTTTAGCTCGCTCGTCTTCCACTCGCTTCGCGAGATGATCACCTTTTACGTTCGCATACTCGTACTCACGTATTTTTTGTATTAGGTATAGTTGAAAATTACTAGTATATAAGTGTTGTGTAATAGTTTCGTGCAAGGACACATGAAAAAATAATAGATACCTACCTACCTTTCCTATCCTGCTAATATTATAAATGTGAAAGTTTGTGAGTGAGTATGTTTGTTACTTCTTCACGAAGAAACGGCTGAACGGATTAGGATGAAATTTGGCAAAAAGTTAGTTTATAACCTGGATTAAAATATAGGATACTTTTAATCCCGATATTCTCACAGGATAGGGATAAAATCTCTAAATAACAACCGCTGGGCATAGGGTCATGAAATTTGGTATGTAAGTAGCTGGACATCTGGAATAAAACATAGCCTACTTTTTATCCCGATATTTCCACGGGATAGGGATAAAATCTCGAATCAACAACCGCTGGATTTGGCCGTGATTGTTTTTAATGTAACGTCAATGAAAAAAACGATTTAATTTTCGGGAATTCCCACGGGAATTTTTAAAAATCCCGGATTTCAATTCAGCTGCTAAACCTTATGATTTACGTGTGCGAAGCCGCGGGTAAACACTAGTAAACAATATAGTTATAGTATTGTGTAGGTACCCATCCCCACTCAGACGAATTTATAAATAATACTTTTAAATTTAGTATAATAATAATAATATAGCGGCATAGAATCTTGTTTGTCTAGACACAGACAAGACAATTTTAAGTTAACTTTCATACTAAAATTATTTCATCATCATCATCATCATGTCAGCCGAAAGACGTCCACTGCTGGACATAGGCCTCCCCCAAGGCTCTCCACTCAGACCGGTCTTGTGCTTTCCGCATCCACCGCGATCCCACGATCTTAACCAAGTCGTCGCTCCATCTTGTTGGAGGCCTACCGACAGCTCGTCTCCCGGTCCGCGGACACCATTCGAGAACCTTCTGACCCCATCGGCGATTAGTCCTGCGACAAAAATTATTTGCTGGTAGGTAATTAATCTAAAATAGACATCGACAACCCTAAGCGTCCGCGCCGGAGTAGGCAGTTAAGTCTCCTAAAGGGTCAGAGTTTACATACTTCTCCTCTTTTACTATGGTGGTACTGGGCCCTCTAGGCCCCTATGCTGTGAATGAAACTTACTTGTTCAGGCTCTACTTCTATTTCTATGAGAGACCCGTTTGCCGTTTCTTCCATCTCCTTCTTAATTCGCATCTGCAACGGGTCAGGACCCTGGATAAAACAAGTGATTAGTAAAAAAAGCAGTGGTGGCCTAGTGGTTTGCTCTATGGCCTGTCAAGCAGAGGAATGTGGGTTCAAACCCGCGTTTGAGCCCAGGCTCGCTTCTCCAAGTTTATCGGAGTTCATGTGTGAAATTTCATTTGAAATTTACCATAAACCATGAGCTTTACGGTGAAGGAAAACATTGGTGTTGGAACCTGCATAACCAGCTACAAATTGGTGTCTGAAGTTCTCAATCCTGGCCTGTGTGTTAACTAAGCCAATAAACATAAGGTTAATGATATATTGATGCTATGGCTGTTAACACGTTCGGCCCTGGCAACGATTCCAGTAAGCTCTTACACTATGCCTACGCATATCCCACAGCAGTTGCTTCTATGCCAGCGACACGTATATGTGTCACAGATGTAATACATTCCGGTGCCAGTGACACAACGTCTGTGACTTTTTAGTTCTTACTCCTATGCCAGTAATATGCATGTGGTGTCAAAATAATTTGTACCTCCTAAAGGCTGGCATAGTGTAAGGTCTTATTATTATTATTATTGAAATAATACACTAGCAGCTCTTAAAGCTGATTCATGTACATCACTGCACTTGTGTTTTTAGGCTTTCTTTTTTCAGTATTTGTCTAGTCTATTTTTAAAACTGTTCACTGAAGGTGCACTGGTTCTGGGAGAGCATTCCACGAGTTAACAACACGATAGGGTAAGAAATGTTTCCTAGCGGAACGTTGCCAGAGCCGAATGCGATCCACTGAGCTCTTACGCTAGGCATAGCGCATATCCCACAGCAGTCACAAATATGTGTCACTGGCATAGGAGTAAGAACTAAAAAGTCACAGACGTTGTGTCACTGGGGCTGAATGTGTTAAGATATTTATTTACGCCCTTGACTGCACATAGAATAGACTAAAGAAACCAACCGTTACTGATTTTTGTTCCACTCTTGACAACAAGTTGAGCAGATGGCGTACCCCGACGAGTGCCGTCTGCTGGAAAATCAACACTGTCTGCATTAGCCGCTGGCAGTCCACGCACGCCAGGAGACGACATTTCTTCAGCTTTGCCTGTAGAGTAAGAGAACATCATCACATCATCATCAATAAAAAAAATGTGGACACTTAATGTAGGTGTGTGCCTATTACTTACCTCAGAAAGTCTCTTGTATATACCTGTGTTTTCTGTACTGCTTGCTGTGTTGCTTGTTGTTGTTGTGTTCAAGACAATTACACAAGTGAACAATGATATGCACGCATCAGCTATAAATAAGCTGCCTATGCATTATAAATAATTATAATAATAATATGTGTTGGTGTATTGTATTGTTTTTTAGCTCGGAGTTGCCAACTCAAAAATTTCACCCCTCACCACTGATAGTCCTTGCTTTTGTTTATTTGTTTTTAAGTTTTAAAGCTGCGTGCGTGCAGTGTGGAAAAATCCATTATGGACGACTGAGAAGGGAGGGCCCAGACAGTGCCGGCAGAGAGTACTTTACCATAATACCGGACTCTCACTGGCTATAAAAACCGGTTGCACGTCCCCAACTCCCTGGAACTTAGTTTATAATATTGAAACTTACTATATTTACAGCGCTTGAAACAATTGCCTCGAACATCTGCCTATGTTCGACGGTTAGAACGTACAGCGGCGGCTTCACCACCTTACAAATCACGCAAACGTAGACTTGCATAGTTTTTATGTGTTAGTCATCGTTAAATGAAAACTCAAAACCTTTGCTCAAAACTGAAAACTAAACACGAAGTACAGTTTAACAAACGAATGCATCACAAAAATGATCACATCACAAGTGTCAGTGTCACAAACACAATCGCACGATTCGCATGCAGGCCGAGCGTAGCACAGTGTTGCCAACAACTCGAAACCTGATATCGCCATTTTTCACGGCTTACCAGTTTTGATAGCAGTGGGCCCCATTTTTTTATTTGCCCCAGAGCCCTAGGTTACCTAGCTACGCCACTGTTCCAGATCAGGCAGTAGCATAGCTACTGGAGGGCTAGACAGGACAGGGCAGTACCTCGGGGGCCCCAAAGTCAGGGGCCTGTTTTATAATTATTTTTATAAATGAAATATGTAGTACTTTAATATTAAGAGATTTATTGGCATTTTAAACATCATACAAAAGCAAGATGTACCGCATAATCAGTCAATCACAATACCACAGATACATTATATTTTAAAAAACTATGATTCGTTTCACTCATAAATCAGGGCCCCTCGGACTGACTTATAACCTATAAATGACAAATCTGGAGTACGTCTAGTTAGGAACATTACCAATAGGGAATAAACGATTTTAAATAGTTACGTTAGGGCCCTAGTTTATTTTTTGCCCCAGAGCCTTTGGTTACCTAGCTACGCCAATAAAATCAGGGTTTTAAATTTTTCATAACTGTAAGGGATGTAAGATTAGTAAAATATGCAAAATATTAGTACGGACGGAATCCAATACTGCGCTTGGCTAGTTTAATTGTTAATTTTGCACGTTATTTTTAATTATTTATTTATGAATTCGTCCACTTTTCCAGTCGCCATTTAGAATTTTACGTCGTCCTTTTCCACCCTTAGTAGCCTAATTGGCGACAAATTGCCTACGTTGGCAGCACTGGCGTGGCACGTCACTACTGTCAAAAATGTAAAGGGTAGCCTAGCCAGCGCTAAAAATAGGGCGGTACTTGTACTTAATCTATTCTTAAATAAAAAACCAGGGTTTCCCATTTGCCGAGTCGCGACCGGCCATCAACATTCCCGCCTCGTTTTAAAAATAATACGTATGAATAATACATACTATCGATCGACGCACCGTAAATATTCGTAAAAGTATTTATTGGGCTACGAAGGTCACTAAGGGACCGTGTGGAAATTATCGGGCAATGGCAGAACAATATTTGTTTTATATCACTGTTTAAAAAAAACACATCCTTAATTTTGAAATGCTAGCAACTTCTACACTAATTTAGTATTTCAAATTTAATTACTAGCTTTGTGGGACTAGACTAGTATCTAAAACAAATTCTATTAAAAAATCTGATTAAACGTCAATTTTGACATTCATCTGCAGAAGTGCAGAAGAAAATGGACTGCACATGGACTGGATTGGACTGCACAGTGGATCAATCAATTTAAATAGTTACTAAAAAATTAAGACATCGGTTATTTCAATGCATAAATCATGGATTATCAATTAGTAATTTGTCAAGGATGTTTCAGCAAAGAGAGGAAATTATTTCCCATAAGAAATCTGCAGAGCTCTTTTGTAAACAAAGATGTTATCAAACTTAATGTTTGTGTTATCTATCACTATAATATTAAATATTTGTTTTGGTAAATATGTACAAAATGTAATTAGTGTAAAATTCTAAATTACAGATAAACAGCAAGGGTGGTGTGTGCTGGGAATGCAAAAAAAATATCATAAAATTTTCAAGATTTAGGAAACAAGTTGAATTTTGTCAGAAAACACTATTGGATTTAGATAAGGTTTGTTAATTATTTAAATGTTGGTTGCAATCTGAAGATTTGAGATGCTGTGTGATGTTTTCCATTCCTTAATATTTTGTTTGAAAGAGATCTGTGAACCCACTAATACTTATTTAGTGTTCAATAAAAATATTTCTATTGTATTATGATGTCCTCATTTTCCAGCTACAAACTGTCCAATGCCTCAGCAGCCTGACAATCTCACCAATTCATATTTTTGAATATCAGTGCACCAGTTCTGACCCCCTAACGGCAGAAATACAAGAAATTGAAACTAAAGAAATAAAACAAGAGATAGAACCAAAAATAGATGCAGACTTTGATTTTGATGAGACCACACAAGTAGAACATGAAGTATATGTGCAAGAAAATGAGGTCAAAGTGAAAAAAGGGAAAAAAAATAAAATTAAAAGTAAGAAAAAAACCAAAGTGAAAACAAAAGTAGACTATGCTTCAGATTTAGATGATGTTAAAGATAAGTTTGTAGAAGTAGAGTTCACAGAAGAAGAGATGCTTAAAAGTAGAGAAGAGAAGAGAAGTCATCCTAATTTTAAGAAGTTGCCGTACCACTGTGGGACCTGTGTGCTGGGATTCACTAGGAAGGAGAATTATGATTTGCATTTAGTTAAGAAACATGAAAAGGTATGCATAATGAAGAAGCAAAAACAATTAAAATGAAAAAATGAAAATGAAATTATTTATTTCAGATACCAATTTGAACAATTAAATATCCGTATATATGTTAGTAACAATGAGACTTAAAATTATTTTAGACAATATGCTTTCCTTACTTCTTGTGCTTCAGGTTTAGGAAGCCGGGTTGCCAGGTCTTTTTCGAAAAAAATCCGAACAGTGTACAAAAAGAAACACTTCCAACGCATTCCGCGAAATGGCTTGAAAACAATGAGCACATGCACAAAGTTAAATCGTTTATTAGGAAAAAATACCAAATCTCCCATACTTTGGTATTTTTGTTATATCTAACACCAAACACAGTGCTAAAATACCGAATGGTTCGGTAGAATACCGTTCACCTGGCAAGCCTGGTAGGAAGCCCGTGTTGCTCTAAGGCTTAAAGTTTTGTTGTTTTTTTTTCCAGAGTGTTGGTACCCACATCTGCCCCGTATGTCAAGTCCGTTTCGCGTCCCTCACTTCACTCACCAAACACGTTAAGAAGCATTACCACTGCTACCATTGCAAACTCTGCACATACGAGACAACGGAGCTGTGGTCCGCACTTAGCCATTGCAGGACCAAGCATAGCGCGGACTCCGAGGATTGTATACACTGTCCGCAGTGCAGTTATGTGGCCAAGTATGTTTTAGTTAAAAGTTACTTATTTTCCATTAAAAAACATGTGTTGGTGGATCTATATACTACACTTCATTAGAGTAAGAGAAATATGTATGTAGAGTACTAGAAATTTGCTAGGCTATTAGGGTATTTTACACCAATATATCAAATAATTCCAAGAAACTTCTCTAGTAAAAAAAATATTTAGACTTTTTACCAAAAAAATACAGATAAATCAATTAACTGTGAAATTTTACTTTTAGTAGCTTTGAAACAATCAAATAGTTATGTTGTCTAGTGAGTCACAGCTTACAAAGGTACGTCAATTAATTGGCGTTGTTAAATATTAGAGTATGAGAAAAAAATAGAGTTCTAGAAATTGGTGGGAAGTGAGTTATGCAGACAGAGCTGTTGGATCTTTTTACAAACATGATCACATAAAATCTATCAAGACATGTAATTCTTCTGTTGGTATTCTTATATCAAATATATTATACTCAGAGACTGTCCCTTAATCACTGAGTGCAAAAATGCTATTTTTGTATAACAATTGTCCTTCTTTCCCTCCCCTGTCTGCTGTTCAATGTCTTTAGACTTAAATGTGTTTAGGACGCGTGAAGAGATGGCGGAGCACAGGAAAACGCACACGCTGGTTTGCAATGAATGCGGGGAAAAGTTCAAAGGGCAGAATACTCTCAAAACACATATACGGTGAGGATTATTTTAAGATAGTGGCAGTTACTGTTACTGTGTGTAAAAATTAGGCAAAGTAACGATATGCTTATTAAAATTATGTCCACTTATCGTTATGGCAATACATTATGCGCATTGACATTATGAATATTCATTAATGCGAATTAATGTTGTATTAAGTATTCATCATCATCCCAGCCTATACTCGTCCCACTGCTGGGCACAGGCCTCCTCTCAGAACAAGAGGGCTTGGGCCATAGTTCCCACGCGGGCCCAGTGCGGATTGGAAACTTCACACAAACCATTGAATTGCTTCGCAGATTTACAGTACATTTGATATTAGGTATTAATTATGCGAAATAACGTTATGCCAATTTGAATTAGGAATATGTATTACAGATAGTGCATAATGATAAATTATCGTGCCTTCTCTTACCTTCATACCCATTGTACATTCGTTTTGACATTTGACACTGAATAATATAGTTCCATATTAAAGGATATCAAAATGTCACCCATTTAATACGATAATTCATTTACACGTCGGGTGCCGTCGGATTTCGACTTTTCCCGATGGAAATACATTATGCACTGACAGGACACTGTACGTTATGCGTTAATATAGACTGTGTAAAGACATAAGGCTGCGTTACCACCAGAGATGTGCGAGGATGTTTTGCGAGCAATGTGTTTTTCATGAAACAATAGAAACATTTCAATTACCTATCTTCACTCTGCTCAGCTGTTTCCACTAGATATATGCTGTGTGAGGCTAAGTATATGAATCGCTTCTATTGGAACATGAAAATGGCGAGTTGGGCCTCCGGATCTCCCACTCACCGTACGAAACAAAGCCTGTATTCTGTGGGAGTGTGGTACTAACCCGATGGAGCCGGCCCATTCGTACTGCATTCAGCAAGCGGTTACAGTTACCACATAGCAATAAAGTTGTGGTTGTGTTCAGCCGCATCCACGGCACAGTCCGCGAGCACTTGTGCCCGGCGTGCCCGAAGGCGTTCCGTTCGCGCGGGCGGCTGGAGGCGCACATGGCGGGCCACGGCGCCGGCGTGGCCGCGCGCCTCGCCTACTGCGCACGCTGTCAAGTGCAGTACAAGAATATATACGTCTACAGGAACCATCTGAGTACAAGCGCCAATCATAGCGAGAAACGGTAGGTACATATACTTTTTGTTTGACAACCGGATGGCCGAGTGGTTAGAGTACCTGACTACGAAGCTTGAGGTCCCGGGTGCGAGTCCCGGCTGGGGCAGATATTTGTATGAATAAAACGAAAGCTTGTTCTCGGGTCTTGGATGTTTAATATGTATTTAAGTATGTATTTATCTATATAAGTATGTTTATACGTTGCCTAGTATCCATCCATAGTACAAGCTTTGCTTAGTTTGGGACTAGGTCAATTGATGTCAAGTGTCCCATGATATTTATTTTTTTTTGACTATATATTATTTTTTGATAACGTCCGCGTAGATTTCGTTTATCGCTATGCCGCGAGAACTATGCAATTTTCCCGGACCAAAACCACCCTATATCTTTCCTCGAGACTTAAAATATCTGTAAAATTTCATCTAAATCGGTTCAGCGGCTTTCGCATTTATAATATTAGTGGGAAAGCGGGCAAACAAGCAGGTGGGTCACCTTATAGAAAGCAATTACCGCCAGCCATGGACATCTATAACATAAGCTGAGTTACGGAAACGTTGCCGGCCCTTGAGAAATAAGTAGGCTCATTATTTGAAATTTTGAAGATCTGGGGATCTTAGGTTGTACTTGTCCGGAAATACTGAATGCTTCTCTGTCTTTTCAGCGAAATATTAGTACCAAATGTTTCATTTGCTAAACTTTTTGATTTCCTAATTCGCAATTTTCTCTGTAACCATATTTTTTCCGAACTTTCTTAGAATAAACCTAACTTAACCTATACCTTGTTCTATAATACCATAAGAAAATACACTGTTTTTTTTTCTTTCGGTGAAAGTTGAGATTTTGGCAATAAAACAGTTTGGTAAATGAAAAATTTGGGAATAATATTTCTGCGAAAAGGCTGAATGTATGTGAAGGTGTGTAGTGTATGGTTGAATTCTTGTACTCTAAAATTTAGAGTGCGATAAATCTTGTTGCTTTTTATGAAACATACGTGTACTAATAAGCTATTTATTTGCCACGAAATCACTGTTATTTTTATTGTAATATTCACCTAATTAGATGGATGTTTTAAACATTATAACTTAATTTTTTTCTAAAATATGTTTCAGTTACCATTGCGAAGTGTGCAATAAGAAGTTCGCGTCTAAAGTATACTACAAGCGGCACTACACTTTCTACCATCAAAAAAGCTCTCCCTTCAAATGTGAGCTGTGTAACCGAGTAAGTGAGAACAAATATACATTCTAGTGAACCTAGCTTGTGTAGTATATAGTACAGATTACAGATGTAGTGACACTGAGATGTTACAACCCCCACCATCAAATTAAAAATGTAGTGTAAACAAAAGTTGAATGATAATCTTAACTTAGGTGTTAACCACTCGATATCGATTACTAATCTCTCGATGCAACCGCCTTCCTCGCTGTCTTAGTGGGTACTGAGTGAGGCTGAAGTAGGTAGCATGAAAAAATCCGAATGTTTCCGAGAATAATCACAGCCTATATAGAACCCAGGCCTCCTCTCAGAATGAGAGGGCTTGGGCCGTAGTTCCCACGCGGGCCCAGTGCGGATTGGGAACTGCACTCACACCATTGAATTGCTTCGCAGATTTGTGCAGGTTTTCTCACGATGTTTTCCTTCACCGTAAAGTTCGTGTTAAATTTCAAATGTGATTTCGCACATGTACCATCAGCCAAATAAGTGGTATATAAATTTTAAAACAAGTTCCTATCAAATGAATATGTCGCTAAAGTCGAACTTTCAAGTTTGCAGACACGTCGATTGGCATTATTGTTTTATGACATGCAAGCGATTATCAACTTTAGGGTGGTAGACCATATATTTGGCTGATGGTACCTATTACGAAAAACTTAAGATGCAAGCCGGGGTTTGAATCCACAATGCTCTGCTTGAGAGGCCATAAGTCAAACCACTAGGCCACCACGGCTCTCTGAGGCACTTTGAAGGAATTTTATGTTAACTAGGTTACCGTAGTGGTGTGTTGGGGTGACACTATTTACCGGCCCGGATAATACTGACATGAAAATACCGGCCCTGTTTTTCGTGTACACGCCCACAAAAACTGACATGAGCTTGCATGGGCGTGTACACGAAAAACAGAGGGGGCTACTACGAAATTCGAAAATCGAAGTTCGTATCGTACCTTCCCTCTCACTCTCGTATTAGATACCTACGAAGTTCGAATTTTGCATTTCGGTATTATCCGGGCCGGTAAAGAGTGTGTCCCGCGTGTGTGTCGCAGCTGTTCATATCGGAGTGGCGCCTGCGCAACCACCGTCAGATGCAGCACGGGCTCGCGCGCACACGGAACCACGCCTGCAACGTCTGCGGGAACAAGTTCTACGTGAGTATGCTCAGTGTCCGTGTAAAATCGAACGTCCCCTCCCCCCTCTAAAAGCTAAAACTGTTCGTTTGAAAATTTGGAAAATTCATGATGGTAGTAGGTAGTAGTAGTAGTAAGTATAGCAAATGTACGGTCACGACACGATCGTTAATTCGGCACCCACTTAACGTCGAATATCTGTAATTTTGTATGACAATTCAAAGGATTTTTTGACGAAATGGGTCTCAAATTAACGCTCGTGACCGTACAAGGAAAACTGTAACGACTAGGTTTTCTTGAATATTATTAGTTTGAAAAATATTACTTGATTTTTTCGTAACGGCTACGGAATACAATATTGGGCGATTCCGACACGCTCTTGGCCGGTTTTTTTTTACATAAAACTGACCCGTGATTGATCCCTATCTCACATGATGAAAGTACAGATGAGACCAACAGCCTTATTCATAAAAAATCCTTAATTGAGGTTTGATCGGTCTGTTACTTAGCAGACTGATTAAGCTTGTTAGACCGTTGTCAAGAAGTATGATTCATAAACGCTTGCTAGCAGTCTGCTAGTTGTTGAGCTGCTGATAGACGGATTAGACGCGTTATGTTGGCCACCTTGACAAATCAAAGACAAAAAATGGCCTAATCGATAATTAAAAAAAAAAATTGACAGCAGTGACAGCAAATTAGCAGGAAAAAAAAAAGCGAGATGTTTGTTTTCCCGCCATTTCCGATTCGCATGTTTATGTTGTGCAAAAAACCATAATTATGTTAATCATCCTAATTTTTTTTCATATTTATTGTTAATTTATTGTTGCTAATTTAGAGGATTTTTAAATACAAATTCCTGAAAATAATTTTCCAGTTTTTTTTTTTTTTTAATCTTTGCGTAGCCTGCCTGCCTGCCTGTTTGTCTGCCTTCACTATAAATATCTTCGGTATGGTTTTTTGCTCTTGTCAAAGTCAGCTGTTCAAACTTGTGGCGGCCATTTTGTGACTTAGCAGGGAGATAAAGGAGGGTCTACGGTCCTCTAACTTTAGCAGAGCCTTGATCGACTGATTAGCGCTAACAGACGTTTATGAATCATGTTTTTTAGCATCGGGCCTTCAAGGAGCCTTCAAGGAGGCTCTAACTTTTTATGAATAAGGCTGCAAAAGTGTACCTCTCTGGTTCATTGTGGCTGTTGTTTCGCAGACGCGGTCGACGCTGGCTGCGCACGAGTTGACGCATTCATCCGCGCGCTCGTTCATGTGTGAGGACTGCGGAGACACGTTCAAGCAACGCCCCGCGCTCTACACGCATGCGCGACTGCTGCATAGAGCCAATAGTAAAGTGCTGTAACTGACTGAGTGTTTTATTAGTTTATTACCCCAACAAACCCTGAAATATGATTTATTTATATAAGTACAATACAATACAATGACTCTTTATTGTACACCATAAATAGTAAGCGGTTTAAGTACCTATTAAATAGATATAAGTACCTATTTATTTAATGATATTGTCCTGGATAACTCACGTCGTAAATCGAGTGTGCGCGTGTTGCAGCAACAGCAGTCGCGTTGCTCCTAAGAGGTCTACGAATTAGCCCGAAACATGTCGAACTAAATTATTCCTTGTTCGTATAATCTGAGAGAGGCTCAATTTAAGACGTGAGTTATCCGGTACAATCAGGTAAGTATATCATTTAATATGAGTGAACCTCACGGAAGTTTCATGTACTTTTATATTCATTTATCATTATCAATAAAAAAATACAGCATTACGGTTACAGTAAAAAACCAATGCGCTGTAAAATTCAATGATACACAAAAACACTTTCTTGTGTTTTCGAGATTTCTATGAAATTTGGAATATTTAGTGAGTAGGGAAAGTTTGGAATGTAGTTTGGAGTGTAGTGTAGATAGTGCTATGCATCTGCGGGGCTACTACGATACTCGAAAATCGAAGTTCACCGGACGGCAACATACGAAGTTCGAGTTTTGCACTTCGTAGAATAGGGCCTGGACTAATACATACGCTAATATTTATCTCGAAATTCCCACGAGATCGGGATACCGCTGGGTATCGAATCACGAAATGTGGCACTGTTGTTTACAATTCCATTTGTAAAATCCCAGAATTTCAATTCGACTGACTACTGTATGTCCGATGTAAAATTATGTAATGATATAGGTACCTACGCGTGCGGAGCCGCGGGTGAACTCTGGTGAATAAATAAAAAAGTTACTACTTACTTAATTTTTAAGGTGTTATGTTTCTTGCGCTCTAAATTGATTTCTATCGCTCTAAATTTGCCAAATCATTTTTGGTTCTACTCTAGTCAAAGTCAAAGTCAAAGTCAAAATATCTTTATTCAATTTAGGCTATAACAAGCACTTATGAATGTCAAAAAAAAAATCTACCACCGGTTCGGAAAAACCTCTGCTGAGAAGATCCCGGCAAGAAACTCAAAGAGGTATATATATATTTTTTTTTAAACAGATTTACAATATTATTAAATGATATGTATACATCACAAGTATTTAACACAACTTTATTTTTAACACAGTAGGTTCGCTATTTGAAGGGATCGCTAATGCGGATCGGAATTATTTCCAAATATCCCTGTCCATGATATAATCATTAACTTTATAATACGCCTTTGATATTAATGTCTTCTTGACAATAGATCTGAATGTTGTATCCGTTTCATTTGTAATATTTTTTGGAATTTTATTATAAAAAACGTATGCAATTTCCCAGAAAAGACTTTTTGGTTTTAGCCAGTCTGTAAGATAGAACTTTAAGCTTCCCTGTGTTTGCCTTGCCTTGGCTTATCGACGTTACTTTACGGAGGTCCCAATGAACTGAAACTATTACTTTGCTCAACCGCAACCTTATGATAGGATAGCTGCGTTAATGCAAGAAATGTGTGTTCATGCAGTTCCTCCTCCACATTACACTGACGCGTTTGGAACTCATCCATAGCTCATCTTCAGAGCAAGACAACCGCTCACCATGCTACTTTTGTGATTTGTGTGTGTTCTTATAGTGTGGAGGTGGAGGAACTGCATGAATACACATTTCTTACATAGGTAAACGTAGCTATCAAAAGGTCGCGGGTGAGCAAAGTAATTTGTTTCAGTCCTCTATTTCATATATTTTCTATCTCTTATTAGATAAGACAGACGCTAACGGAGCACCTTGCAAAACATTCGGACGTTCGTCCATACGCGTGCCCGCTCTGCCCCGCCACGTTCAAGTACAAGGCCGCCCTGTTCACCCACAACCGACTCAAACACCTCAAGCTCAAAGGGAACTGGAAGAAGAAGGAAAAGGGAAAACAAGAGAAAAAAGAGCAGAAAGACGACGCAGAAAGTCCGGGGAATGCGATTGAGTTACAAAACGGAAGCTAAGATTTTCGTATTTGTGTTATATTGAGGCTGATATTGAATAAAAAAAAAAAAATATACATATTTCATTTACTATTCACCAAAAATAATGATCACTGAAATTGGTAACTGGGCCAATCAACTATTTACCGACACTTTGGCGTCTACTGCGTTACCAAAATTGTCTCTGACGTTACCAAAAATTGTACTTCCAACAAGATATTTCACGGTTTAATAGTTTAAACTTACGTAGGATGGCATGTATTCATGTACACCATCTATTAAATTACAGAAAAAACTTGTTTACTTACAAAATCTGCAATCGTTTGAAAAATGCCGCGGACAGATTAGTGTCGGTAAAAAAGTTGATTGGCCCAACTACATTTGCATTTGAATTACCGCCTAATACTTTTATTATCAAGTTAAACAGTTAAATAATTTGCACGATATCACTCTAATATTTGTTTGTTTAAGTTTGTATGTTTGTTTGTTACTTCATCACGTCTAAACCGCTGAACCAATTTAGATGGAATTCGGTATACAGATATTTAGTTTGCGTCCCAGGACTCCCAGGGAAGGACATATTAGGATACTTTTATCTCGGACAAAATGCATAGTACCCGCAGAATATCGATAAGCGAATGCTGCTACGCAGGCGGAGTCGCGGGCAACAGCTAGTTATCTATATTTTAAGAAAATAATATAAAAAATATGAACAATGCCAACTAAGCAATTTAGCTCATAATTCTAACTTAATTTCAAAAAATCTGTACAGTCGATCGATTATGAATTTTATCTTTCGGCCGAGTTTCGGCCCTACTACCTTTGAGTTGGCTACATTGTTGCTGTAGATTAGATTAGATTCTTTAGAAAAATATGGCTCTCTCCCCTTTCTCTTTGCTATGTCCATTGAAGGTCAATTTTGTAGGTTTTGCCAAGGTTTTGCCGTTGTACTTTACATGCGTTGTACGGTAAAAAAACTCTGTTGCTATAAAAAAAAAGCCTCGTCGAGTGACAGTGACAGTCCAAAACGTCAACAATTTTGTTAGTCTGTGGTTCGCCATCGCCATTGAGGGGAGGAATAATAATCAGTGTGACCAGATTTAGCAGAATTCTGCGATTTTGGCAGAATTTGAACCCCTTTTTGATACTTAGCAGATTATACTGCAGAATAGAAAAAGTTAGCAGATTTTGGCAGAATTTAATAAAACTTTAGCAGAGGTTTAGCAGCAAACAGGATTTTTAATTAGCCGAGTTTAATTTGAATATGTGCTCAACAAAATTGCACGTGAAGCAAGCTGTGAAAGAGCAGGATGGGTGTGTGAATTTCACACCATCCAAAAATATGTTAGTCAATGCAGGAAACTCAAAGACTCTGTATAAAAATGTAGATGTTAATATGCCAAATTAATAGGTTAGATTAGGTTATCTGAGTTATGATTATTAATAAAAGAAATATACTTAAATTGTGATTATTATTATTAATAAAAAACAATCGGTCATGAGTCATGAGCGTTTTTATTTTATATATTTTCATACAAAATTTGAGTTCAATCGTTAGCAGAATTTAGCAGAATTTACCCGAGCAGCTAGCATTATGCTCAATTTAAATCTGGTCACACTGATAATAATAATAATAGTCTGTGGTCTTCTGGTCTTTCATTCATTAAAAATAATATTATTTATAGATTATTTGTTTACGCATTGCTTAATTTAACTGATAAATACTACAATTGACTAAATAACTGTACTGTGCTAATGATAACAAAAAAGATTTAAATTTAGCTGGGGTGGATTATGCCATATATTATTATCTTTAGTTAACTTTACGAATACCAATGAACAATGTTTTATATTTGCGCTATTTGCACTGCCAGCCCATCATCCCTGATGGCTTTAAATCCCCAGCTGAGGAGTATACTGGAAGCGATAGTATCGCATGTAATAGACACAGTAAGTAGAATCTAAACTATATGAGCGGCAAAAAATCTGGCCCTCAAATGTATGCAGTAACAGGTGTATGTAGAGTGGGCCAAATTTTACGCCGCTGAGTGTATTTTAAAAAGTTATGCAAAATATAAATGAAATTATAGGTAGTGCCACGAGAGTTGAAGTGCATGATTACACTAGTTACTTAATTATGACTATAATATGATCATGTGAACCCCCTGGCTATAAAGCCGGTCTTATACTACAAAGTGCAAAATTGGAACTTCTTATCTTGCCTTCCTGCTGACGCTAATAATATTATTTAATACAATAGTGAGAGGGATGGCAGAATATGAACTTCGATTTTCGAATTTCGTAGTAACAGTAGCCCCCCTGCATCCTCTCTTGGTAGTATGAAACATGTGTTTTCAGACACCCCTAAAGGACACAACCTTGCTGCTTTGCGGACCGTGCAATCATTTGATTGGGACGATGAAGAAGTTTCAAGACACGGTGCTGAAAGGAGTGCTGCATTTGCTCAAATTGCACAAATTGAATCTAGAGCATGTTGGAGTAAGTACTTTATTCATCATCATCATCAGCCTACAGCAGTCCACTGCTGGGCATAGGCCTCTACCATGGCGCGCCACAAGACTCTTGTCTTAATTTAGCTGACAGTGCCTGGGTGACCGAACTTCGCTTGGGACAAATTTTTGCTATATAGAAAATAACAGTAGTGTTTCTTTAAACATTACAATTGTATTTCAGAATAATTAGATTAACAGTATTCTCTAACATTACTTCATTAAAAATACTTAAAAAAAAGAATATTATTATAACAAAAATAAAAGTACGACAAATGAAATTATGTGAAAGGAAGAAAATAAATATAAAAGTATTAAAATAGTTAAATAAAAAAATCTGACTTGGTTATCTTTTGTTTCAGACTGCGCATAAAGAGACACCAATTAAAATATTTGTTAAGGAAAAACCAGAGTCGCTTGTCAGGCATGAGGATTTGGAGCAAAAGGTAATGAAAACCTACTACCAACAGGCTGTGATGGTTGTCGCAAAGCATTTTAGTCTAAACACTGCTTTAGTCCTAATGCGTTTAACCCTTATTAGGATGTACCTCAAACAGTTTTAGTCTTAATGCATTTTAGTACAACAGAGATGTAGGCGTTGTGACAATTAGGATAATGGCGTTTTAACAATGTGCAACATAGGTATATTAAGTTTTAGGTAGGCGTAGAACAAAGGGTGTCAAAATGGATCTCACTCAATATGATCACCTGGAGTGTTCAAAGCCTCAACAAAAATAAGAATAAAAAAACGCTTTGCATTATTTACTCCCTCCGCTTCTCTATCTAGCTCCGCATCTAGTTATTATTTTTTTTTTTTTTTTATGTAGCCTGTAATATGTCCCACTGCTGGGCAAAGGCCTCCCCTTTCTTTCGCCACTCTTCCCTATCATGAGCTATTATTATTTACTCAAGACTTTTTTCTTGCATTATTTATTTGTGTGTCGCATCTCATGTGTATGTACCATCGGCCAAATAAGTGGTCTACCAATTTTTCAACAAGTTCCTTTCAAATGAATATGTTGCTAAAGTCAAACTTTCAAGTTGACAGACACGTCTATTGGCATTATTGTTTTGTGACATGCAAACGATTATTAACTTTAGGGTGGTAGACCACATATTTGGCTGACGGTACATTACTTTCTGATCTTACTAATATTATAAACGCGAAAGTTTGTATGGATGGATGTTTAGATGTTTGTTACTCTTTCACGTAAAAACTATTGAACGGATTTGCATGAAATTTGGCATACGTGTACCCTGGATTAACATAATACGTAGGTTACTTTTTATCCCGAAATAATGTATGATTCTTGTGGGATCAAAAAAGGTTTAAGCTACATGCCAATACAGCGCGAGCGAAGCCACGGGCAAAAGCTAGTCTACAATAAAGTTTATTTCTACTTCTATGTAGTAGTATGTGCCATGTATGTATGGTATGTATCATTGTAGATAATCCTCTTAAAGTCCTTGTTATTATAGACAAATTAACACTGAGAATAACAGCCGGATGCACTCTATAAAGTACTATTGTTCATTGAATAGATTCTAAGTTTTGAAATAATATCCAAAATAACAAAGCAGGTCAACCACTTCTAGGTTTTAAGCACTAAGATTGTTAAAAAATGTCAGGACTCAGGAGGATATAAATAAAAAATGGCTATTGTTTTTTTGTAGATTGTGTCCATGGCGATTAAGAAAGGACCAGTTGCTCAGAAGGTAAGTTTACTGTGTCTTGGTAAAAATGTTTTGGGTTTCGTTGTCCTCATATTATACGAAAAGTATATTCATTATATTTTCTATGCCTGACCAACGCAGAGATCCACGAGGCAATGGGGATGAATATGGTTAAGAAGGAATACCGCGATACTGTAAACAGACGCCCATCGGCGCCCGCGGCATCCAGATAAAGCTCAATTAGACGCCCATCGGCGTCTGCGCATTATATTAGGTCCACCAAGACGCCGATGGGCGTCAATGGCATTGAATGGGTTAATAAATTAAAATTGGCTATCATTCTGTTCTAGGTGGTGCCCTGTATACGAATTAAGAAGGATTCCCTGATAAAACTTGATCAAATGGCTCCAAAAAAGGTATTGGCTCTTTTCATAAATTGGGTAAAATTCAAATTTCTTTATTTCGCATAAAATGACAATATTAGTCAGTCATTTAGATAATCATTGCCGGGCAACTGGACAAAAACCAGCCAGTAGACTAGGCCGGGTCTCGCCCTGGGTTTTCCACCAGCGATCACCTCCACACTAAACCAAATAATAGAGAGAGTAAACGAGTTCAACGTCCCTCTGTATCTTGCATTAGTAGATTACTCAAAAGCATTTGACAGTTTTACACACTGCATTGTCACATAGAGCCTGTATACATCAATCTCCTTCAATCCATTTACAGCAATAGCACAGCAGATATCAAGCTCCAAACTTCAGGTCAGTCATTTCCTATCGAAAAAGGTTGTTAAACAGGGTGACCCGCCGTCTCCCAACTGTTCTCCAGCGCCCTCGCAGAACTCTTTAAAAGCTTAGCAGTCTTATGGAAAAACAGGGGTATAGTTGTTGGTGACAAGAGACTAACTAATCTCCAGTTCGCTGACGAAATATTGCCCTGATTTCCAAAACAGTCCGTTAAGACCTTGAATCAATGCTGCAAGAACTCAGCACTGCAAGCCTTAAGATTGGACTACCGAAAAGCCAACCAACCGTCAAAAACCCAACATCACCAACAGCGCAAAACAAAGGATCTCGGTAGATGGGCAGACAAACAGACAACACAATATGTTGATGAGTATATATACTTGGGCCAAGTAGTCTCTCTTCAGCAACCGACAAGATAAAGAAGTCGAAAGACGCGTCGAAAACACCTGGAAGAGCTACTGGTCCATGAATGAGCTTATGAAGGGAAACCTTCCAATAACACTTAAGCGAAAACTGGTCGACATGTGTATCCTGCCCGTCCTAACCTACGGTGCGCAAACATGGTCCCTGACTGAAAATCAAAAGTCCAAACTTAAGGTTGCCAAAGAGCGATAGAGCGTAGCATATTAGGTGTGAAATAGATGGACAGAATCCGGAACACCACGCTGCGCTCAAAAACACGCATAACCGACGTTGGGAAAAAGACTGCTAAGTAAAATGGGACTGGGCTGGACACGTCTGTCGCATGCGCGCACAAAGATGGGCTCACACAGTTACTTGGTGGGTGCCGGAGGACGGCCAGCGACATCGAGGCAGACCGAGAAGGAGATGGCGGGACGATCTGGACACGTACGCAAAGGACTGGCCTGACATTGCGTCAGAACGGGAGTTGAGGAGGTCAAGAGAGGAGGCCTTTGCCCAGCTATGGGATACTATACAGGCTACTTAAAAAAATATATATAACTGATAAACTAATGAAACATTTTTAGAAGTGACCTATATTAACTAAAAAAAAAATTAAGCCTGTAGGGCATATTATGTAAGTCTCTGCGCAGGGGGCGACACTAGCACAAACCCAGGATAACGCCAGTTCTCTTTAAATTTTGTCGCCATGACAGATATGACCAAAGAGTATTAGTACCTATAAAAGATATTTCCAAAAATTTAATTAAAATAATACGATATTATGGCATTTAAGATATCCAAAAAACTGTTTACGGTTTTGTGCTAGTGCTAGTGCTGCACTCTGACGGGAGAAATTTTCAGTAATTTTCCCTATTAACACTTTGTATGTACTGTACAGTAAGCAGCAGAAGTAGATGAGCAGTTTTGGTGCTCATAATGATCTTTATTACCTTACCATTAGAATCGTGTAATATAATATGTTTTTCTCAAAAATGACCGTAAAAGTTGACATTATTCTATACATATCAGAAGGTGAAGTGCATAGTTTATGGTCAGCGAAAAATTAAAAAGTTAAAATGATTGCAGGCGCGCTAGCTCGACAGTAATAAATTAGCGCGCCTGCAATCAGTCACAATTTTTTTTTAAGTTAAAAAGGTCATGGAAATGTTGGCACAAGTCGTATACAGCCAAGTCTAATGGCCGGTATCAGATATTTTGTTGGAACTTCGGACTTTTTTATTGGGTCTGAAACAGCTTGTGGTGTTTTCGGTGGAAAAATACACCTGCAGTTTATTTTTAATGAAAAAAGGCGGAAAAGCATAAGAAAATAATTGGAATAAAATTAAATGTTATGATTTTGAAAAAAGTTTAGTCTATTTCAGAATTAATCATCATTTTTGAGAAAAACTTTATATTAGTCTCGGCTGGAATAGCAATTGCTGGCTTCGTATTAGTTAAACGGACTCGCAAGCTCGTCCGTTTAATACTCATACTCTGCCAGCTATTGGCTACTTCCAGGCTACGACAATAATCTACTATTTGTGAAGAAATGATTAGCGTACAGCTGAAACCAGAACTCTTCAGTCGTTCACTGGAACTTCACGCATCTCACAGTGCCAACAGGCTGCCAGCCAGTGGCCGGTCGAAGATACGTGGCTCCGCTCGCGCCAGCTAGAGCTGACTGAAGAGGTGGACCTGAAGTCGGAGCCGGAGTCGGAGCCCGAAGCGGAGGCGGAGGCCGCGCGGGACTCTGAGTCCACCGTCACGTGCGACGAGGATTGCGGGAACGAGGAAGACTACCGGGTCAGTTGGAAGCAAGTATAGGTAGTGCCACCAGAGTTGAGGTCACGCACACGTGTAATGACAGCGGGATTTTGACATTTACTCATTCATTTCGTACAATTTTTTTTTCTTAAATCGGTTCATAAATGACTGAGTTCTTAGGTAACAAACAGAAAAACTCAAAACGAATTGTTTTTTTTATACTATGCTTTTTAGGTTACTTTTGTGTATATAAACTGTATTTTTGACAGCTAGTAAGACTAAGAGAGCAGAGCGCGAGCAGTGCAGCGATAAAACACTCCTCCACCGACAGGAGGGAAGGGCGGCGCGGGAAAGCAGCGGGGAGGGAGGGACATGACATGGACACACTATTGGTGAGTTAGGGTAATATATGCTCAGCGGCACAAAATTTGGCCCACCCGTCATACAAAATTACCGATTCTGCATACATTTGAGGGCCGGATTTTTATGCTCAGTATAGTTAAGGAGAGAAAAGTTTTACCATTTTTATAATTAACTAGCTGGTCTAAATCTTTTATAAAAACCTTCTCCTGACAATAGCAGGCACAACAAAAAAAGAATTAGCGAAATCGGTCCAGCCGTTCACGCGTGATGCCCTGACCAAGGGAAATAAGTTTATTAATAAATTAACATTAAAAAAAATACTTGGCCTGCGTAAAAACTATTTTTACTATATTTGTAAGCTTGATTGTATTTTTCTTTATTTCTGGAATTGACTATTTTATTTGGCAAAACATTTTTTTTTTAACTATATTAAAACTAATTGCTTAAATCTTAATTAGCTTGACAATGCCTGTAATATAGCAGTAAAACAATTTTTAACTTTCCACGCGTCAAATCTAGTATTAAAAACGAAACAAAGTTAAGGTGTCTTATAAAAAAAAAAAAAGTCCTGGCTTTTCTCCGAAGATATTTGTGTCAAGTGATTCATTCCCCAACTGTTTCAATGGCTGGACGATTTTTCTGAAAATGTAAACTAATCAAGACTAATAAAGGATAATATAATAATATTTCAGGACTATCCTGTAGAACTCTTTAGGTTAGGTTAGTTTTATAACAAGCCTGAAGTACTTACATTAAAAAAAAAGTCCTTATGGAACAGTTGGAAATGAATCACTCGTAAAAAATATATTCTGCGAAAAATGAGAGAAAGAAAGATTTTTTAACTGCTTCAGGTTAAAGTTTTGATTTGTCACAGGAAGAGCGTGTAAGCTGGGACGTCCGGAGCTTAACGGAGGCGGAGGCGCTGGCGGAGCTGGCGGAGGCGCGCGCCGCAGCCGCGTGCTCCGCTTCGCTCCGCTGCGTCCATTGCGCCCTCACCTTCAAGAACCAGCGGGAGATGAAACAGCATGCTGCCTTGCATAACGAGGTAATACAGTGAAGATTACAGAATAGGTCCTCCGTTGATTGGGTCGATCAACTGTTTCTTGTACCTCGTTGACATGGTTACGTCCCCTAGACAACTCACCATGAGCTCCCATATTTTCTGTGGTTAAAATTCATTTTACGACCGGATGGCCAAGTGGTTAGATAACCTGACTACAAAGCTTGAGATCCCGGGTTCGATTCCCGGCCGGGGCAGATATTTGTATGAATAATACGAATGTTTGCTCTCCGGTTTTGGATGTTTAATATGCATTTACGTATGTATTTATCTATATAAATAAGTGCATATGTTTATCCGTTGCCTAGTGTCCATAGTACAAGCTTTGCTTACTTTGGGACTAGGTCAATTGGTGTCAAGTGTCCCGTGATATTTATTTATTTATGTTTTTGTCGTAGTTACAAGTTACCTAGGTTATGAACTTATGAAAGTAGCTTCATACTACATAGGTTTTTTTTTTAAAAGGGATGTTTCTGTCCAGAGGGGCGGAGCGAAAAAGTAGCGCGGAAAGGAGTTGCGGACTGTTTTTCTATTCGCGGAGCTTTCCAGCTTCCCTGCTCGGTTTTGTAGAAATTTTTAAGCTAGTTACCTCTCCCTGTCCATTGAAGAGGAGCAGAGATTTTATGCAATTAATTATATTGGTGGATTTTTATCACGTTCATTCCAGTGGACTGGCACCCTAAGTCATGATATAGGGTAAATCGTCAATTACTGGCCACCTTAGGTAGGTACACTAAAAATGATTTCTAGTTACCTATAAATAGAATTCATTTTTAGTATAAGGTGGCCAGTAATTGACGATTTACCCTATGTACAGTTGCCAACAGCCGTTACTGTAATGTTTCTTATATTGGTAGAGTCATTCACGATGACGCGTGCCGTGGTTCTTATTACAATGTCATTAATGTCTCATTTTGAGAAAATCACGCGTCGTCGTGGATGGCACTAGGTATAAACCATATTATTTACCTCACGGGACAGGCCATACCTAGTGTAGGGGCCAGCATAAATGTAACTGTGTAAATTTTAGGAAACAAAGTTTACTGAACAGCAATAAATCTGGCCCTCAAATGTATGCAGTAATTTGACGACCAGATGGCCTAGTGGTTAGAGAACCTGACTACGAAGCTTGAGGTCCTGGGTTCGATTCCCGTGTCGGGGCAAATATTTGTATGAAGAATACGAATGTTTGTTCTCGGGTCTTGGGTGTTTAATATGTATTTAAGTATGTATCTATCTATATAATTATATTTATCCGTTGCTTGGTACCCATAACACAAGCTTAGCTAAGCTTACTTTGGGACTAGGTCAATTGGTGTCAATTGTCCCGTGATATATATTATATTATTATTATTTTCGAAGGATTGGTTTTTCTCAGCTCTAGGCTGGTATTAACTACATTTACGAGTTATCCACCAAGTAAATGTAGCAAGAGTTGTAGAATAAATATTTTTTAAGTAGATTGCTGAGGGCTATTTACAGGGTCTAGTTGCACGAACTTTCTCACTATTAGTGGTATATTGTTATTATTATTATTATAGGTAGTTTTGTATGAAGACTGGGCCAAATTTTGTGCCGTTGAGTATATTTGTATTTGTTTTGTTTCAGGACGCCGGCACGTACTCGTGTCACATGTGCACCATACGATGCCCCACGGCGGAGTCCCTCCGGGAGCACACGGCGCAGCACCTGACGCGCTACGTCTGTCGCGTCTGCCGCCACAGCAGCGCCGACCTGGAGTGCATCAGGCAACACCGCTGCAGCAGACAGTGAGTTCCGATACCTCGTAACCTCATAGAGGGCTCCAAATTCTTTCGGAACTTTTCAGTGGGTTAGTAAAAAATAAATAATAAATAACATGGAACAATTGACCTGGTCCCAAACAAAGCAAAGCTTGTACTATGGTCATTAGGCAACGGGTAAACATACTCGACCTATTTACTTGAAAATATGGGGATGACAGTTCTTACGGAATTCCAAACAAATTTACTATAAGTGCAAGTGTGTGTGTGTGTGTGTTAGTGTAAGTTACGTGGGTGCACACTCACCGGGGTTCAGCTGAAAACCAGCGCTGGCAGCTCTGGTTACAGGGCTACGGCACATGCTGAGCTGAGTCCTTTTGGCATCACACTACAGCACAATGTCTCTTATTTTTCTCTCATCTCCTATTTATGTTTTTACTGGTTTTTGTTGTGATGTAGTGTGTTTTTCTTGTCAATAAATGTTGTGAGTTTGAGTTTGTTTGAGTTTGAAGTATATTTATCGGAACTATGTGTAGCTAAAATGCCGTCTTAATTATAATCCTACCCTCCTAACTTACAATAAAGGACGTAAGGTGTCAAGAGTTCACTATGAAGAATTAGTCCTTTTGTGTTGGCAGGGTAGAATACACGTCGTTTTGCTAAAATGTGGCTACCCGCAAAGAACATGGATGGATGGAAAAAAAAAAAATACTTTATATTCATAGCAATGTATGCTATTATTGGCAGAAGAGGTATCCTAAATAAATTAAATATTTCCCAAAAGTTACTATTCCACGCGGACGAAGTCGCGGGCAAAAGCTAGTACTCATATATATTTAAGATATATACATACTTAATTACATATTAAACGTCTAAAACCTGAGAATAAACATTCATATTATTCATATATTTATAATCTGCCCCGACCAAGGAATCGACCCGGAACCTCAAGCTTCGTACAGTACCAGGCGATAAAGATTGCACATCGGTCTTCGGAAAAAGACAATTGGCTGTTCACGACGATTTCCGAAAACTGGCCACCGTCCATCAAACATCGTATTTATTAAGTGACGTTTTAATATCTTCTTTATGGATATAATTAGTTAACGTCAAATGCGGATATCTATAGAGAGCTGTTGCAACTACTAGAAAAAGGATAGTTCCCTCTTTTTCCTAAAGATGCCATCATACAATTTAAAGTTTTGGGGGGTTTCAACAACTCTTTACAATACAATACAAATATTCTTTTCACTTCTCATGCTCGTAAAGTTCGTGTTTATGCTATCTAGGCGACATAAAATGACTTTATGCTCTAGTGCATAAAATAAAATCTTCGTCTTATACCAAGGTAATCAGGCGTCAACAGCCACAAACATAGAAGTTTCTATATTTTTATTTAGTACATTTTTAATTTATATAAAACTAAAAATCAATCAAAGTAAATCAATAAAACTAAAAATGTATAATTATGTAGTAATGCACGAAAAATAAAATGTACATAGTAAGTGAACAATTGTTTCCACTGTTGTTATTTCATTTCCTCGCCATCGAAGTGAAAAGCAGAGTGTAAAACTCGAGCATTAAACCCATTTTCCCCTTGACTTGTCTATCCACCCTCGCCGTACCGGCTCAGGTGGCTATATGAACGTCTTGGATAAAATGGCTCGTTTTATGCTCTTGTTGTACAATCTACTATTATTGCACACCACAAATCAGTACAAAAAATGTATAATATAAACACATAAATTCAGGGTAGACAATAGGCTTTGTAATATATTTTCATCTAAATGCGTCCGTATGTTATTGCACCTGTACAACGACTGACAAACGTCACATAAGTAGTGTGTGACAACGCTCTACGAAGCCGAAATCAGCCGAGACTCTTTCCAAAGACCGATGTGCAATCTTTATGGCAGAGTACTGTAAGTTTGATATTTAAGTGTACACTGTAGCCGAGTTCCTGTACTTCTCAGCTAAAAGTCAGTCCAAAATATCTAAACACACTTCTACCCCGGTAACAATAGAGTCGTTCACATGTCTGTGATCAAATTTTGCTAAAATTATATGTACTCGACTGTACCCTGAGACTATACTAACCAATTTGATGACAACCTGTGTAATTTAAATCCTATTTTTCAGACCTGTACGACGAAAGAGACGCGTGATACAATTGCCGGAGCCGAGTAAACAGGACACCGACTGCGGAATGTGCTGGCTCACGTATAAAGACAGCCTGAAGTTTGCGACTCATTATCGCAGGTCGGTATTTCACTATTTTTAGGCTGTGTTTCCACCAGAGATGTGCGAGGATGTGTTCTGAGGAATGTGTTTCATAAACCAATAGAAACGCTTCGTTTACCCATCTTCGCTCAGCGCAGCTCTATTGGAAACGGCTCGGTGGAGCGAGAATAGGGATATGAATTCTATTTTATGATAGAGTATGTGTATGTATGTACAGTCAAAAGAAACTGAATCACGTATATGAATCCTGGTCCGGCCAGGATCGTCTCCACAGGACGGAACTCCTCAACGGTTGATGGTATCGACTTGAAATTAAGTTTGGATGAAACTGCAAGTGCAGTCACCAAAAGCTACAGCCAGCAAATATGCTTGTGATAAAAATGATCTCTTTAACAAGAACTTATTTTCTAAAACGTTCCAACTCCAATTATCGTCCGGTACGTCCACAGCGTCCATTACGACGTCTCAGGGAGCGCTTGCTACATCTGCCACCGCGTTTTCAAGAGCACAAGGTTTCTGCCCAAACACGTGAGGCAACACTTTATGGTAAGTAGTGCGTGACCGAAATTATTTCCAACCGAATTACGGTTCAAAAAATTCAAAATTCAAATGTTTTATTCAGTAAATAGGCCGCAATGGGCACTTTTACACGTCATTTTTTAAACTACCAGCGCTTTCGGAAAGACCATCATTGCCAAGAAGAATGCGCCGCAAGAAACTTGGCAGAAAGTCATTTTTTCATAATAATATAATTACAAATAAAATACTTAAAAACTATATTATACAATTAAAGAAAAAAAATAAAAAAATAATAATAATAAAAATACAGGGATGTTTGGGGTCCCTTAGTTACAATACTAAACACTAACTACTTATATCTAAACTATATCTACGTTCAGTGGAAGTGTAGAATGCTTCCACAGTCATCAATTTTAAAATAAGAGTACTATTTACGGCCAATCTCTAACCGAAATTTTGTTCGATTGCTATTCTAGTGTACAAAATGGTAAATAATAAACTGAAAGATTAGATGCCCTACAACCTTTTTAGGGTTTCTTAGTCAAAATGGTAAAAAGCGCTTGAAAACTTAGGACCAAAACATCGTATGCAAGCGACGCGCGCGCGCGCAGTTAGCGCTGCTCGTACTGTTGTTCAACAGGCGGCCACCCGCGCAGTGCAAGCGACGGCTAACGTAGGCCCAAGCTTTGGTTTCCTGGGATCAGCCGTGCCGTCATTATAACGGCCGGTTTCCTAGAGATCGGTGTCAATAATCGCTCTCTAGGAAACCGCGCCATTTTGTTTACATAGACAACGTTCTAAAGACGTCATTCACCGTTTATTACGGCCGCTATAATGACGGCACCGCTGATCCTAGCAAACCAAAGCTTTATAGTTTCTTCCTGTCTGTCCGTCCGTTCGCAACTATGTCACACGCATTTTACAAGACTTATATTACTGTAATTTGGAATATATATCTTTTGTGATAGCCGCTAATTAAAATAAGTAAAAAAAATACTGCACTGTAACAGAAAAGAAAAGAAATATTTCAGGAAGAGTCAACCCCTCTTTCGCTAACTTTCTTTATTTAGTAACGGTTGCGGAACCCTACACTGAGCATGGTCCATCATTTTAACTTCTTTACCGCCACGACACAAACGAACTGACGTGCTCTGTACGCCACAGAAAAACCAGCGACAAATCAACTTGATTTTTAATTCCATTGCAGAAGGATTAATTTCGAGTTGAATGTTGGTCACAATGTATAGATGACCGTGGCGTGTGAGGTATTTCATTGGCTGTCACGACTGAATTACTCTGGCGGTGAAGAGGTTAATATCAGCCAAGGGCGTCGCCAGGGGGGCAGGGAGGGGCAGCTGCCCCCCTAGAGATTCTAAAAAGTTGCCAAATGTAAAGCAACCAAACCAAAGTTATTACAATCGCCGTAGATGTAAGGCTCATACTACATGTGAAAAGCTTCATGTGCTCTCAACTTTACCTACAATTCATACTTTTCTCATTCTCCATATCAATCATCTTGCCCCCTCATGGGCCACCGGCTGGCGACGCCCTTGATATCAGCCATGTCTTCGACTGTGTGCCTGATTGACTCCTAACTTTCACCCGCAGTGGAAACAGCCCCGAGAGCTGCCGAAACGTCGTCGGCGCGCAAAAAAGGGCAAGAAAAAGTGAGGAGACCCAGAAATAGAAAACTGATTCTGCAAGGGTTGGAAATAAAATTCAGTACAAAAATGTTAATGTGGTTTTATTCCCTCCCGGTCTTTTTAACCCCCGACGCAAAAAGAGGGGTGTTATAAGTTTGACGGCTATGTGTGTGTGTGTGTGTGTGTGTGTGTGTCTGTCTGGCTGTGGCACCGTAGCTCTTAAACGGGTGGACCGATTTGAACACGGTTTTTTTTATTTGAAATCAGGTTTTCTAGCGATGGTTCTTAGACAAGTTTCATCAAAATCGGGTTAGCCGTTTTTGAGATATTGAACTTTGAAGTGACGAAGTCGGGGGTTTTTTGTTGGTTAGGTTAGTTGTCGCATACCTCAGTCGACATAAACGGAATCCTTAACCTCTTCACCGCCAGAGTCCTCGAGAAGCTGTTTTCGATCTTTGTTCCATTTCTGGCGCTTTTGCAGGTCTGAAACGTATTCGTTCAAGGGCGTCGCCAAGGGGGCTGCAGCAGGCAGCTGCCTCCCCCCCTAGAGATTCTTAAAAAGCAACCAAAGCAGTCCTAAGTCTTGACTTCCTTGATCGATCATTCCCGGTCAAAACCGAAACTGGAATGAATTCAACAATTCCATAAAATACCTACAATTCATGTTTTTTTTCATTCTCCATATTAACTTGCGATGCCCTTGTATTCGTTATAAAATCTGTTCCAGGAATGGGTCTTCAGATGCTGAATGTGTTAATGGTTGCAGTTTCCTTCGTCTGAGGAGTTGGAAGCAATGTTAAAGGGTCCAAGCAAGCAAGTCGAATTACTAAATAAAAAGTACAGAAGAAAACAAATAAACTCATGAACAGGGCTAGAAATAACTACACTAAAAAAGAAATAAGTAATAACTTTAATAGAAAAGTGTATGTACTGCGCTTGCGAGAGCATGGCATGTTCTTGCGTGTGTTAATCATGATAACAATTTTATAAGTTTTCTTTTGTTTTCATAATGACTAAATAATTTTTGAAGAGATATCGACATCATACGCCGGTCCCTTACTACCGTCAACGTGCCGTCTTTACTCGAGCCCGCTGGTATTGCTAGAGACGATGGTAAGAGACCGGATGGCATGAGTTTGATTCCATGGAAGATGGGTCGTGTGCTTGTGTGGGACGCCACTTGCTCAGACACACTGGCTCCTTCCCATCTCCGTGGAACCTGCAACAGAGCCGTTGCAGCATCTGAAGCGGCTGAAAAAACAAAATCGTCCACGTATAAGGGTCTAGGCATCGAATATGACTTTGTCCCATTCGGTGTCGAGACCCTTGGTCCGTGGGGTCCTAGAAACTTTTCAAAGACATTTCCAAAAGTTTAGTACTTAGACGTCACAGGGGACTGAAGATCTGGCAGCATCCTCGGACAAACAATTGGGATGTCTAAAAAAATTACCCCGGTTTTTATATTTTTTTGTACAGAAAAGTCAATTATAAGAAACTAATTTCAATATTTTTTCATTTAGTTCACTACTTTTTCAAATTAATTATTGAAATATTTTGGTGATGACGTCACAATTCGATAAAGTGCTACCACATAGTTGATTAGTTCATGACTTTGTCATGTGGCACCCTCTTTTATTTTTATTTTTTTTAACTGTGGTCAAGTCTAGTGTCAACTGTCAACCAACTTTTACTATTGTCAATTCCGTTCCATCCTCGTAACATACACTGGCAAAAATTGTCCTCCGATGGACAGAGCCATTATTTTTTAAAGAAACAACACATCCCGTAAACATAATGTTTTTCCCTGGATTCGATTACCCTAATATACTTTACTCGTCGACCTGTGCTAGTACCTTGGACTGAACCTGCTTATTCGTTGAACTTTGCTTGCCTCTGGATACCGAGATGAATAAAAAATGTATTGTACAAGTCGCACCAACACTACTAGCCGTAATAGTAAAAAAGCTTTTGTGCACGTAAACAAGAACTTGAAAAGGCTATGGTGTTATAAATAAGATATCGATGTCGATTCAAAACGCCAGTGTTATTGCTGTGAAGATCATCTAAACGTAAGTAATTTATTTATACACTTACTAGTACCTACAAATACGAGTATAACTATTGTCGTATTTGCAGAAGATGCACTATCATGCGTGAAACTTGAGTCATGTCTGATTTATGTTGGAGTGCAGAAAAAAGGGCAGAGAATTCCAGATATTACATACTTAATTATTTGTATATGAGTAGGGGTCACAAAATACCAACTTTAGAAAATGGTATAGTATATCTGGTTCAGTTAGCATTTATTTTATAAATCTAATAAATAATGCCGTTTTATGTACCCATGTAATTTAGTTTTCATCATATTAAGCTTCTGTACCATGAACCTAATTTAGTTTTTTTTTTATAGCTGGAAGAAGATTAGAAAATTGATATTCTGCCACCAAACTCAGTCATCATGGCAGACAGAGGCTTCAAATAAATTGAAACTGAGCTGATAACAAAAGGTGTCAAGTTGCTCCGCCCTCCAGCGTGTACTCTGGTATCAAGCCTAGTAAGTTACATGAACCATATTGTTGTTAAAGCATGCGGTGTGA
This sequence comes from Choristoneura fumiferana, assembly GCF_025370935.1. Classification (NCBI taxonomy): domain Eukaryota; kingdom Metazoa; phylum Arthropoda; class Insecta; order Lepidoptera; family Tortricidae; genus Choristoneura; species Choristoneura fumiferana. Next base: position 1,212,741 of record NC_133501.1, read on the forward strand.
TTAATTTGCAAAGTGAGATAATTAAAAGTGAAAAACAACCAAAATAGTTTTTATTTTTTTTCAACTTAAAAACTACTCACTACTACTGCTCTGTAGTTGGCACAACAAATGTAAATTAAAAATGTAACTCTTAGCAGGAATAAACTTTTCTATCTTTTCTATCTATCTATCTCACATTATTTTTCATCAGTACCACCTTGTTTAGTTAACTTTTTTAAGGCATAGCATTTTGACGACCAGATGGCCTAGTGGTTAGAGAACCTGATTACGAAGCTTGGGGTCCGCGTTCGATTCCCGTGTCAGGGCAGATATTTGTATGAAAAATACGAATATTGCTCTCAGGTCTTGGGTGTTTAATATGTATTTAAGTATGTATCTATGTATATAAGTATGTTTTTCCGTTGCCTAGTACCCACAACACAAGCTTTCTTAGCTTACTTTGGGACTAGGTGAATTGCTGTGAATTGTCCCGTGATATTTACGTGCAGAACGATCGGTATCCGGGACCAAGCCAAGTTGTTTTCAAGGGAACCGTATGTTGTCGTAAATGCTGAAAATATCAGTGTCCGGGGCCAAATAAAGGTTTTTCAAACGGAAAAGTGCAAGTCGTCGTAAGTGCAGAAAGATCGGTGTCCGGGGCAAACAAAGTTGTTCTCAAAGAGAGAAGTGTAAGTCGTCGTAAGTGCAGAAAGATCGGCGTCCGGTTTAACCAAAGGTTCATTCAGAAAAGGTCATCGGAATCCTATTTTACTTAATTCCGCTCAATACAATATTCGTCGCAAAACAAACAAGAATGACAATTTACAGTAATGACACTTTGCCGGCACTGTCAGTGCCAATGTCAGATTGCCGATCCAAATCAAACTCCGTAGTATAATCCACGCGTAAATTGTGAAGAGTTCTAACCACACAGAATAAAGTACGACTTGGACTGGTTACGCAATTTACACCAATGTCAAATGAAGGTCATAGCTTATTTGTTAAATAATAAATTAATTACATTATATTAAAATTAAATAACTACAGAAAACGAGTTAAAAAGCATTTATCTCGAAATGGTTTTCGATTTACTATACATTGCAAAAAAATAGACATCCCCAATTAGCTTAGCTATTCAAAGAGGAAACGCTGCCAGCATCTTCGGGACCTTGCCTAAGGGGAAATTGAAGCAATTTATTTTAGTTGTTTTTTTATTAATATTATTATTATCTTTAATTTATGTAAGTATTTTAAGTCACTCGACACTCATGTACGGAAGTGAAAGTTGGGTATGGCAGAAGAAACATGAAAGCAGAATAAATGCAGTTGAGATGAGAGCGTTAAGAAGTATGATAGGAGTTAAACTGAGTGACAGGATAAGAAATAGTGAGATAAGGAAACGTTGTGGTCTGAAAGAAGATGTAGTGACAAAAATTGAGAAAGGTATGCTGAGATGGTTTGGCCATGTCGAGAGAATGAATGAAGAACGATTGACGAAAAAAGTGTATGAGGCGAGTGTGAATGAAAGTGTTGGAAGGGTAGACCTAGGCGGACGTTTCGAGACCAAATCAGGGACGTCTTGAAAAAAGGTCAGGTCAAGAGTACCCTAAACCGAAGAGCATGTATGAAGGAATAATGAAAGTGGACGAAGCAAAACAAGTATGTAAGGATCGTAGCAAGTGGAAAGAAGTGGTCTCTGCCTACCCCTACGGGAAAGAGGCGTGATTATATGTATGTATGTATGTAAGTATTTTAAGTCGAAGATATTTTTATGTACATAGTTTTATTTCTTACAATAAATGATCATTCTCATTGTAAAAGAGTGGGACTTCCTGACACTATTATAGAAAGGTGTTTAGGCTTCGTTTCCATCAGAGATGTGCGAGGAATAAATTTGTCATGCATGAACCAATAGAAACTTCATTTATCTATCCTCGCTACGCTGAGCTGTTTCCACCAGAGCTGTGCTGAGCGAGTATAGGTAAATGAAGCGTTTCTATGGGTTCATTACAAATACATTCAACGCATCCTCGCACATCTGGTGAAAACGCAACCTTACTTGGAAGTGCCAACCCTAATACTTAGCCCTGTTGGGTTGTGTTTAGTATTTTTAAGTTTTACCAATGAAACTCGCGTAGCCCCTATTTTTTAAAAAGATTTTATTTATTTCCCTAACTATTTTTATTTACGGGACCAATTAATTTAAATGACATAGGTACATAAATAATCAATTATAATGTATTTACTAACATAGTTTGTAAGTATAATCAATGTCACTAATAATTTATGGATTTTATTATCTGAAAATAAATGATTTTTATTTATATATTTATTTAACTTGCAATGTTTAATGTATGTATCTTTTGTGTGGGTCAAATCTTGCAAGTTAAATTTGACCCACTTCCAGTAGTCGGATTGTCTTGAAATTTGGCATGCTTATGGAAATTACGTGACAATACAACAATCTGGTAGTGACATCCTGGTAGTCCAGCCAGGATCGTCTCCGCAGGACGGAACTCTTCAATGGTTAATGGCATAGACTTGAAGTTTGGTATGCAAAATGTTGTTTAGGTGACAATGTACAGTAAGCAAAAAAAAGTTAGTATTAAAAATGATTTTTTTACCAAAAACATTTCTTTCGGGTAGTATAGAAGGTTATCGTATAAATAAAACTAGTTTTCCCCAACTCCACGTTTATTAGTCGCGCCAGCCGTGCTTGCGCTTGCTCTTAAGATGTATGTACTGCACGTGTGAGAGCATGGCGTGTTTCTGCGTGAACTTGGCGCCGCACAGCTCGCAGCCGAACGGGCGCTCGCCCGTGTGCGTGCGCACGTGGTTCACCAACGTCCTGGTCGCCTGACAATACAAAGTACAAAGCTACGTTTAAGAGCGTTTATACCTGCTGAGCTGGCAACGTTGCACTATTGTTAGTTTTTCTCGATTATTCCATAAATATTGAATGACAATTAAAAATGTGGTCTGATAGAACTCTTCTTAATATATAAGTTAATGTGTCTACTCCAATAATTATTCGTGATAGACTTTTATATTCTTTAAAAATGAATTAATGTTTATTAACGGTTTTTAAAGAAAATAAAAGTCTATAACGAATAATTATTGAAGTAGACACATTAACTTAAATAATATATTAAGAAGTGGGTCACATTTTTATTTTTATCAATTTTTTTATGGAATAATGAGAAAAACTAACAAAAAAGGCAACGTTGCCAGCTCAGCATATATAAACGCTTTTAATATACATGTGGAATGTAATCGGAAAGAGAACAATTTTATACGGAGAAGAAAATGAGTTTTAAAGTTCCTAAAACCCATGAGTCTATATTATGTTCGTGTACGATTGGTTGTCTGGAAGAGATCGCTTTTTAGCGATAAGACCGCCTATTGTCTACCTGAATATTTCTATTTTTGTAATGTCTCTGTACTGCTTTTGGTGATCAAATATACAAAAAAATCGGTCCAACCGTTTCGGAGGAGTTTGGTCACAAACATTTTTGACCCGAGAATTTTATAGTAACACCATTTATAACTCAAGAACGGCTGGACCAATTTTCATAATTTTTGTGTTTTTGGATTTGTCTTCGTCAGGAATAGGATAATAGGTATTAAAACATTGAGAAATTGACAAAAAAAAAACATTGTCCCATACAAAATGTTTATGGGTTTTAACTGTCAGTTATAGACCACATTCCCACACACAATAAGTTGGTTATTTTATATTTGCTTACAAAAACATTCACTTAAAATAATTGATATGGCAAAACAATCTTGGTTGAGGGTTTGGAAACGCAATTGGACCCGCTGGATGGCGCTGTTTGTTGGTATGTTATCATTATCATAATTTTAAATAGTGTTTTTTCGGGCAGGACAACGTCTGCAGGACCGCTAGTATTATAATATACTCAGCGGCAAAAAATTTGGCCCACCCTTCATACAAAATTACCGATTTTGCATACATTTGACTATGGATACATGGTTTTGTTCGTTATAGTATGTCCCGAAGATCAGTTTGCCTCTTGGCATAGGCCTCCTCTAACATACAAGGGTCGTGACAGATTTCAATGGAAAATGTTAGAGTATTATAACATACTGAGCAGCAAAAAATCTGACCTGATCTGATCTGAATGGATAGGTAAGCCGTGGTGGCCTAGTGGTTTGACCTATCGCCTCTCAAGCAGAGGGTCGTGGGTTCAAACCCCGGCTCGCACCTCTTAAGTTTTTCGAAATTTACCACGGAGCTTTGCGGCGAAGGAAAACATCGTGAGGAAACCTGCACAAACCTGCGAAGCAACTCAATGGTGCGTGTGAAGTTCCCAATCCGCACTGGGCCCGCGTGGGAACTACGGCCCAAGCCCTCTTGCTTTGAGAGGAGGCCTGTGCCCAGCAGTGGGACGTATATAGGCTGGGATGATGATGATGATGATGAATAGGTAATTTTGTATGTGCAGTGGGCCAAATTTTGTGCCACTGAGTATATAACATTTTTTTTTAGATAATCTGTCAATGTTGTCTCTTGGACAACGGGACAGAATAGCAAACAAGAAAATGTTGTTTGACCCTGGCCACTAGTGTGGGGTACTCACAGCGAAGCCGCGTCCGCAGATGTTGCACAGTTTGTTTTTCTCGCGCTGCGCGCCCTCGTGCTTGAAGCGGCGGTGGTCCGTGTACTTCGTTCGGTTCAGGAATTGCTGCACAACATACAACATACATCTAATTATCGCTGTTAGAACTAACCTAAACAACAAAAAGTTGGAAATTTGTCACAATCAATATCACAAAAACGGCTGTACTGATTTTGACGAAACATGTCTAAGAACCATCGCTAGGAAACCTGCTTTCAAATGAAAAAAAAAAAAGCATTCAAATCGGTCCGTATGTTGTAAATAGGATTTTGGTAAGTTTTACTAAGGGGTGGGGCAGGCTTGCCAGGTGTACGGTATTTTACCGAACCGTTTGGTATTTTAACACTGTGTTCGGTACCGATAACAAAAATCCCTAATAACAATTCAACTGACAGATTTTACGCTGTTCGGTATTGTTCGAAAAAGACATTGCGTTGGAAGCGTCTTGTTTTTTTTTTTTGCTCACTGTTCGGTATTTATTCGAAAAAGACCTGGCAACCCTGGGTGGTGGGACCTTACTAGCCTTAATGTGGGTTAAATTATAGCACAGGACTTTCTTAACACCATGTTTGTCAGGTTCTAAATAGGATGTCAGGGGGGGGGTCACTGACCTGGTCGCAGTCCTCGCAGTAGTATTTGCTCTGCTTGGCGTGCACATGCCGGTAGTGGTTGTTCATGTAAGACCGACGCGAGTACACGTTGCTGCACTCCGGGCAAGGGTATTTGCGCTTCACTCTGTCCGTACTAACATCATATAAATATATACATTCATTTGATGGGTCAATCAACTTTTAGTGCAGCTAGTTGCCATGCTAACGTCTCCTGGGTTACTTATTAAAAGTATGATTTAACGGGGTACAACACAAATACGCTAAAATTTAGGAGTTGTGACAGTTTTAAGGCAATCCCTTAATCTTCTGAGCGTGCTAATAGTACAACGTGAAATGTTTTTTTTTTTAATTTGAGTAGTATAAATTGCAAACATTTTTTTAACGAAGTGTAATACCGATGTCCCCTGAGTTACGGTACGGGACAAAATCACAACACTAAAAAGTTGATTGACTCAGATATCCAAATTTTACTAATAAGCTAAAGTCACTTGAAAACAAACATGGAACAGTGGTAAATGATCATCGCCCATGAGTACCAACAACCCAAGGCGAGTCATTGGTACTAGTACATAATCCTCATAGGTACATAATCTTAATACGGCCAAGGACTTTAATTCTTGAGCCACCATGGAAACTTTTTCAAAGGAAAAGTCATTAAGATTTTCCTTGTTAATTAATGCGATGTCACTATGAAGTTTACTGTGAAATGGTTCCATAGTGGCTCATGAATTAAAGTCCTTAACCGTACTAAGATTATGTACCTATGAGGATAAAATCTCTATCTCTTTCGTTTTCTCACCTGGTTGCTCTTTCGGCCGCGTGCGCTGAACTGATCGCCAGATGTCGCCTATACAGACTGTCGCTCTGTAAAAAATACAACGTCAATGTTAAGCAAGTACAAACGCAGTGCGTTATGGTTTTACATCGTGACAACAATTGGTGCAGATTGTCCCATGATATTTATTATTAATATGTCTCCTGGGTTACGTACGGACATAATAATAATAATAATAACAACACTAAAAAGTTGAGATTGATTTTTGGAGTTTTTTTTTTATTTTTATTTCAACTCCAAATTTGTGACTTATACGGTCATCCCGTGAAATCCAACGAAAACACGACAGATGAGAATAGATAAGAGATAAAACATAGATGTCGCTAGTGTCGCTGCTTAAGTGGCTACGAAAGGGAAAAAGGCAGGCTGAAATGTGTGGTGCATGGGAGAAATTTGTGTCTAGACTCCTGTCCAGTGGTGGTGTAGCGGTATAGCACGCAGCACGGAACGCCGAGGACCTGGATTCGATTCCCAGCGCTGGTCTCTTTTTCTGGATTATTTCTGTGTATCCATGTTTCAGTTGTATTTTCGTTGACTAAATAGTTGATTAACACATAAGTACCTTGAACCGTTTGTCGCACTGCACGCAGTAAGCCGTCTCGGAGAAGGAGTTCCTGTGCTGAACCTCCACGTGGTTGCTGTACGTGGCAGAGTTCTTGAGCTTCTTCTTGCAGAACGGACACTCGTAGCCGAAGTGATGTCTGTACACATTTATCCTAGGTTTAAGATCTATAGTGTTTTTCTAGTATTATTTGTTACTAAGCGTTACCCGCGACTCCGTCCGCGTTTATTTCGGTTTTCACTATCCCGCTATTCACTAAACTAAACTACAATTTTCCGGGTTAAAAAATATCCTATTTCCTTTCCGGGACTAAAATTATCTGTATACCGAATTTCATCTAAATCGGTTCAGCAGTTTAGGCGTAACAAACAAACAGACTTAGAAACTTTCGCATTTATTATGTTAGTGGGATTCATTACTGTTTTGCTAAAGAAAAGTAAATCATTGATTTTTGTTAAAAAACAAAATTAAATGTTTTGATTTTAAATAAATATTCTTTATCCTCAAATTATTTAGTTAATACAAAACTTATTACCAAGAAAAAGATATTGTTATAGTGGGCTTGCAGTTCTATCCTAACTTACTTTTGGTTTTGGAAAAACACACCGAACAAACAATATTCGTTAAAAATACATTGAAACGTGTTACTGTGAAATATGTTTAATTCAAGTAAATAATTGTTGAAACAATAATATTCGAAATAAAAATACAAGCACCAAATATATACATATTTTAATCTCATATTTTAACGAGGCTTTAGTACACCAATGTCAGCCTCATGGTCATGGAGAGTCTCTGATACATGTTACACTCTCCCTTGTACCGAAACCTAGTCTCTGGATGCAAAGGCCTGTCTGATGAACTTATAAATCAGCATCGCTTCTTCTGAAAGTGGTTGACTCAGAATCACATTTACACCTCCACTGAACAAGACCATACCATCCAGATACCTGCTTCTGATGTCCTTATTCTAATCACATCCAAGAAGAAAATGAAGAAGGTCTTCAGTCTTATTACCATAGGAGTATATAGAGGGGGGGGCAGTAGTGGCTTTAGGGTAGGGCGCGGTGGGGCGACCGCCCAGGGCGCCGGTCTTAAAGGGGCGCCAGAAGCCTATACCTTCTAGGGAATTCCCAAAAGTTGGGGGCGCCGTGGAAATCTCTCCCAGAGCGCTGGAAGTGCTAAAACCGGCTCTGGGGCCGGGTGAGCCGTGCCCACCCCAGGATGTTCGGCTACCAACTCTAAATTCTATAATACCAATATCTTCACACAAAAATCCAGGCCAGGCCTCCCCTAAAAAATATCCCTAGATACGCCAATGCTTATAACAACCTATGCACAAGGGTGATTGGAAAACTCTCACCGAATATTATATGAAACACTAAGGGTGATTGGAAAACTCTCACCGAATATTATATGAAACATTTTCTGCTAAACTAAATTCTATAATATTGTCTGTGAAACGAGGCAACACCGATTTGTGGGCGCTTACTTGAGATGTTTCTCGATTATCTGTCGCGTCTTGCAGCGCTTGCCGCACTCGTCGCACACGAACGTGTCGTGGAGCGCCTTGTGGTGCTCGTAGAACTGGCGGACGCTCCTACAACCGGGGATGGTCATTATTCAAACAAGTTGCAGGTGGTAGGTGGTAGGACCTTGTGCAAGGTCCGCCCGGATTGCTACCACCATCTTGCTCGCTAATCCTGCCGTGAAGCAGCAGTGCTTGCACTGTTGTCTTTCGGCGTGGAAAGTAAGACAGCCGGTGAAATTACTGGCACTTGAGGTATCCCATCTTAGGCCTCTAGGTTGGCAACGCGTCTGCAATCCCCCTGGTGTTGCAGGTGTCTATGGGCGGTGGTGATCTCTTACCATCAGGAGACCCACTTGCTCGTTTGCCATCCAGTCGAATAAAAATAAAAATAAAGTTTTATCTGAATCAATTTTATTCGAATAATTATTAGAGTAAGTTTTTATCCGAATAATTACTAGGGTAAAATTTTATCTGAATTATTATTAGAGTAAGTTTTTCGTTTTTCGTTTAATTTTCACTGAAGGTACATTCATTTAAAAATTCAAAAAACTGTACTGTTGTAGATGAACCAGGGGGATGAACCAAATTCGAAAATCGAAGTTCGTATCGTACCGTCGCTCTCTCGTATTAAATGATACTAGCGTCAGCAGGACGGCATATTTCAAAAATTTCAAAATTTCAAATAATTTATTCAGTAAATAGGCCGCAATGGGCACTTTTACACGTCATGTTTTAAACTACCAGCGCTTTCGGAAAGACCATCATTGCCAAGAAGAATGCGCCGCAAGAAACTTGGCAGGAAGTCATTTTTTCAAAAGCAAGGCAAGATACGACGTTCGAATTTTGCACTTCGTGGGGTAAATCGTCAATTACTCTGGTCACCCTTCAATAACTGGCCACCTTATACAGTTTTTTTTTTGGTTTATTTGTGTAAATTTTGCTGTATATGTTATGTCTTCTATTCGTGCGAAATTACAGCTTTCTAGCATTGATAGTCCCTGAGCAAAGCCGCGGACGGACAGACAGACAGACATGGCGAAACTATAAGGGTTCAGTTTTTGCCATTTTGGCTACGGAACCCTAAAAATGTTTATAGTTGACTAGCACTCATTTTGAGTGTGAGGTGGCCAGTTACCCTCCAGACTCACCAAACCCCTGGCCATAAAGGTTGCCACTAATTGACACCTCCTTACACTAAAATTAACTCTGCTTATAGGGTGACTAGAATTATTTTTTAATGTAAGTTACCCTAGTATTGGCCCAGTGGCGACTTACTTAAAGAACAGGCCGCAGGCGCGGCACTGCACCATGCGGTGGTGTCTCGCGACGTGCCGCCGCATGGGGCCGGCCGCGCTGCTCTTGTACCCGCAGGCGCGGCACTCGCGCCGCCCGTGACGCGCCAAGTGCGCCGCCAGCGCGCCCGGGGACACGCGGCACGCGCACACCTCACAGGTGGCTTTCAGCGACTGGAGTTGAACAAACTTGGATGTCATATAGCGCTTAAAAAAGAGGGCAATGGCAAAAAACCAGAATCAATTAAATTGGACTAAACCGATTTTGATGAAACATGTCTAAGAACCATCACTAGAGAACCTTTTTTTTTTCTAAGGCTTAAGTGCACCAGTGTGACTATGCCAGCCTCATTGAAAGACTCGATGTCCACATTCATCAAACACTCCTATTGTGATGTCCAGATTATCTGGCTGCAAAGGAGTGCTTGATGAACCTGTAAATTCGTACTGCATCTTCCGATACCGGACAACTCAAAATAACATTCACTGCACCATTGAACAGGTCCAAACCACTCAACCACCTCTCGCGGATATCCTTCGTCAATACACACTCCACCAAAAAATGTATTAAGTCCTCAATCTTATTACAATCCGTGCACATGGGGGATTGAACTACTTTCATCATATTTAAAAATTTATTCAATGTAAATCCCTGGGGAGGCTGGCACAATCGAACCAGGGCACCTGAGAACCTGGTTTCAAATAAAAAAAACCGCATTCAAATCAGTCCACCCGTTTAAAAGCTATGGGCCACAGACAGATACACACAGAGGTCAAACTCCCCTCTTTTTGCGTGGGGGATCAGAAATTAATGCATGTATTCGTTGACTGTACTTGCATTGTCTCATACGGATTTGCTTGCTGAGCATGATGAGCAGCGCCGTTTTTATCAATGTAGAGCAAGATAATCTACACTGCTTCCGTGCCTCTCAAAAGGCGCTATCGTAATTTTATTTGGCGCTGGATGGAAACTGGGAAATGGCCCTCTGCCATCTGGTGTGTAGAGTGACCGCTCTTTCATAGGCGTATATGGTCTAGTGCCCACCCCAAGATGTTGGGCTACTGATTCGAAATTCTATAATACCTACTGATATCTTCACAAAAAAATCCAGGCCAGGCCCCCCTGGAAAATAACCCTAGATATGCCAATGCTCCTTTTGCATAGCAATGTTGTAAGCAATGTTCAAATTCAATCCTAATATTGATAGAAACATATAATTAAATCGTTTGAAGCACAGCCTACCTCATTGTGATACTTGTTCTGATGACTAGCCCTCTTCTCAGCATCGTCGAAAATCTCAACACAGCTCATACATTTGTGCGCTGCTTTAACAAATACAGGATCACCTCTTTCCACTTCCATATTTTTCATAACCTCACTAACATCAGCAGGTATCTTTCTTACCAATAGAGTTCTATGTTCCTTTAATTTAGTATTTATAAATCTATATTTCCCTTCTCTTATCTTAAGTCTCTTTTCATTGAATTCTTTGGATTTTCTAAAATTTTCATCACCACTTCTAACAGGTTTCACATCAATCTTAGTTTCTTCTTCAACTTTGGTTTCTGGCTCTTCTTTGACATCAGTTTCAGAGAAGTTTTCAAAAGTGTCAATTTGGTCATCGAAATCGGTTTCGTTTTCTATTTTGACTGGTTCTGGTTTTTCTTCTTCTTTATATGTATTGATTTCATTGATTTGTTCAGAGGTAGTTATTGTTGATAGCGAGTCTGGAAAAGGTGCCTTAAAAAAGATTGTTTTTTATTTTATTTTCCGTGAGAAATTTAACTGTCAAGCAGCTGTGTAGCTGGACATCGTCATCATCATCATCATATCAGCCACAGGACGTCCTTTAGATTTAGGCTTGGTTTACTAATATGTTGCATAAAATCAAATCTCATAATTTCGTTTCTCATAAGTTGTTATGATGAGATGAGATGTTAGCAGAATCATCATATCACAAAATTACTTTAATATGAGATATGAGAAGAAAAAATATGAGATACCTGTTATGCAAAGTGTATTTCGGAGATTCAATATTATGCAAGATAAAGGGAACCCTTAGGCTTTTCCCATAGGAATCCAGGGTAGTGTATTGGATTCTTTTTACAAGCTTTTTTCTTTTTACATCTGCAGACACAATAGATATAGATCTGCACACACAATAGATATAGATACACACGCACATACAATGCTTGCGCACTTGTCATCTTTTTTTATTTTTAATGTAATTTAGGTTTTCTGGACTAAATTAGGTTTTATTCTGTTTCTTTTGTATTGTTTCACATATTGCACTCCAGGGTCCCAAGATAGGACAGGCTCAGCCTAGTTTGGGGTCCGCTGGGCATAACTATACTGTAAACTTGTGAATTATTAAGAAAATAAATATTTTTGTATTTCTTTTTAACTTGCAACATTCTTATATAAGTTTATATATATTATCCAATATTTGCAGATAACTTTATTTATCCAAAATTCACAGCTTAGACCAGAGTATCTTAAAGCAAGAAATGAAGTTGGTCAATTTTATCCAAACTGCCTGTTGAAGTTTAATATTTATTTACCCCCTGTTTTACCATCCATTGATTAAATTTATTTGATAGATAAATGGGTGGTGAAACAGCCCCTTAAAATAGGGTAGTCTCCAGATTGCCTATATTATGTACTGGCTGTTGGCTATATTTTCATAATTTTTGTTTAATTTCATTGAGAAAAGAATAAGCTTATCCAATATTTTCTCACTAACGTCACTGACAAACTAATTAATTATATTTTTTTAGGAAATTAGCCTAATGGACCTGTACCCAGTATTATGGCATATAATGATGATTAGCTGCATCAAAATTAATTTTTACCTGTTTATTTATGTACCAGAACTGCAACATCTCCTGTGCACGAGCTACTTTGCTGGTAAACATTCGGATTCTTTTTAACAGTGCCTTACACTCCCAGCATACAAGTATATCGGACAGTATCTGTTAGAAATTACAAAATATATAATAATATTGAATTATATTAAGTTATTTTTATGAGTTTTTACTTCAATTTTACCTATAGAATAATGTGTTTGTTTAACTCCTTATATGCTTAGGCTCGGATCTGCACCAGTTCATGAATTGCGTTAGCACATATCCGTTCCAAAGCTACTATGCACAGTATGTTCACATTTTACTAAATTTTCTACTTAACTGCTGTAAAACATAGGTCAAAAATAATTTACACCGATTCCAATGCCGCCGCAATTGAGGTGTCAAATTGTGAAACCGGTCCCGCATACAATGGGTTAAATAAATTATGTATGAATTATACAAGATGGTCTACTGTATCATGTTTACCACCAACACAAAAATGGGTTGACTAGTTCTCCTTCATAACTTTTCGAAATGGAATGGTTTAAAATCCACAACAGTCAACAATACTTAGTAAAAACAACAGTTCTTTTCGTAAAACAAAAATGAAAAACTTACCAAATCCTGATTATCAAAGAATTTGTAAAAAATATCCACATATTCATCCACTGTTGAGAGCACCCTGTCTGTGCTAAGACATGCGCGGCAAAACGAAACGGTGCCACCGTTTGTGAAATATTCAATTTTAACTGCACAGTTTTCCATTTTAACCCATTTATTGTGGTTTTCAATTGATCAATTTGCAGTTATATTATTTACTAATGTGACATCTTATTGTAATGAACATGGCTTGACAATAAATAAATAAATAAATAAGAAAACAAGTTTCACTCAATGCTTAAAATTTATCCTATTGAATTCAATGGTTTTCCCAAAGTCGACGTTGGATAAGACACGGCTTGTAGACTTTCTCCTTATACGATAGCGGTAAGTAAACAGACTGCGAGTTTTCAGATAAGCATCAAACACCATTTACTACAAAACAAACACCATTTACTACAAAACAATCGAAAAATCTGACAGACTGTGACTGTGTTTGACGGACGGCCCGGACGGGTCGCGTCACAGAGTACTTTATATGGGTCGCGTCACGCCAAAACGTCACGCCTTCACGCCGTGCCATCAATCAACGCCGTTTTTTGTCACGCCGGGACACGATTTTTTTTTAAATTTTACACGGATGTTCGGAATATTTAAAAAAACGCTAATTCTTATTGAAAGCAATGTTTTTAAACAGAAAAATACTTCTTTTTTTTTCACTTAAAAAAAAAAAGCCGCACAATTTTGATTTGACAGTTGACCATCCTTGGACTTGGACCATCCTGAATTTTTTTTAATTTTTCCATCCACCGGTTTAGATTTTAGAGGACCACTCGATTTTAATGAAAATTTGCACTTTTTGAATTGAATTTTTCGCAAACAAATCACTGAATCGAAAAATCGTCTTAGCAAACCGCTAGTAGCTAACTCAACCATTAATTTATTCAAACCAACCAAAAAATCTACTAATTAAGAGCGTTTATACCTGCTGAGCTGGCAACGTTGCATTTTTGTTCGTTTTTCTCGATTATTCCATAAAAATTGAATGAAAATTAAAAATATTTTCTTGTATACTCAAATAATTATTCGTGATATACTTTTACATTCCTTAAAAAGTAATATATTAAAATTTGGAATTGAAATAAAAAATACAAAAAGATTCCAAAAAACCAATCTTAATTTGATTGCTTAGTAACGACATCTCTTGTCCGGGTGAGCGGTTAGGTCCAATGGAGTGCCGAAAAAAGTTTCTCGATGAGGGCTACGCTATAGATGTCGCTAGCGTCACTGCTTAAGTGGCTAAAATAAGAAACAAACAAGCTGAGATATGAGGTGCATAGGGGAAATTCGTGTCTGTACCGTTGACCATCAGTGGTGTAGCGGTATAGCACGCGGTACGGAATACCGAGGACCTGGGTTCGATTCCCAGTGATGGTCTTATTTTTCTGGTTTTTCTGTGCATCTATATTTCAGTTTGTATTTTCAATTTAGGTTTTACGGGATGACCGTAAAAGTAAAAATTTGGAATTGAAATAAAAAAAACAAAAACATTATTAATTTTCATTCAATTTTCATGGAATAATCGAGAAAAACTAACAAAAATGAAATGTTGCCAGATTCGTGTTTTTTGGACTAATTAGATTTTTTTGAGAAACTAACCCATTGTTACATGATAGGATACAGGGCCGGATTTAGGGGAGGGCATCCGAGGCTACAGTCCAGGGGCCTCCACAAAAGAGGGGCAACATGAAATTAGACAAAATATACTAATTAATTATACATATTACACAATGCAGTTATTTTAGCTATCAGAGTGTGCCAGCTGTCGGCAAGCACGTCGGCATCCCGGCTCAGCACGATAGCGTTGAGTATTGATGGCGAGCGGCGCCAGGCGCGATACCGGCGCGGCGCGTTTTACCTCTACCTATAGTAATTTGTACAATTGTTCATTTTATTTGGAAAATAGTTTTTGGGGGGCCTCCACACCCCTAAATCCGGCCCTGATAGGATAGATAGTGAGGATAGGCTAGAAAAACATACACAGGAAGTTGATAAAATAACTGTTTTATTAATTAAAACTAAACACACTCCATACTTAAAAGAAAAGCTTCCTTAAAGCTAATTCGCTATATTACACTAGAGCACGATCTCCTCGTCTAAAGGAACACTTGTCTATTGGTCCGCCAGGCCACGTTTCACGACCAGCCCATCCATGTCATGTTCCGGTTTAGTTCCGGGGAAATCGTTCCGATTTGGTAGCTACCTACATAATGCGAAAATCGTTCCGATTTGGTAGCTAGTTACAAGATGCGAAAATCGTTCCGATTTGGTAGCTAGTTACAAGATGCGAAAATCGTTCCGATTTGGTAGCTAGTTACAAGATGCGAAAATCGTTCCGATTTGGTAGGTAGCTACAAGATGTGAAAATCATTCCGATTCGGTAGCTAGCTACAGGATGGGGTAATCGTGCCGATTTGATAGCTAGCTATAGGTAGATTCATTCACGATGACGCGTGCCGTAGTTCTTATTACAATGTCATTAATGGTTAATTTTGACAAAATCACGCGTCTTCGTGGATGGCACTAGGTATACAAGATTTGAAAATCGTTCCCATTTCGTAGCTACCTACAAGATGCGAAAATCGTTCCGACTTGGTAGCTACAAGATGTGAAAATCGTTCGCATTTGGTAGCTAGCTACTAGATTTGAAAATAGTTCTGATTTGGTAGCTAGCTACAAGATGCGAAAATCGTTGCGATTTGGTAGCTAGCTACAAGATGTGAAAATCGTTCCGAATCGGTAGCTAGCTACAAGATGCGAAAATCGTTCCGATTTGGTAGCTAGCTACAAGATGTGATAATCGTTCTGATATGGTAGCTAGCTACAAGATGTGAAAACCGTTCCCATTTCGTAGCTACCTACAAGATGCGAAAATCGTTCTGATTCGGTAGCCAGCTACAAGATGTGAAAATCGTGCCGATTTGATAGCTAGCTATCGGTAGATTCATTCACGATGACGCGTGCCGTAGTTCTTATTACAATGTCATTAATGGCTAATTTTGACAAAATCACGCGTCTTCGTGGCTGGCACTAGGTACGAGTATACATGCGAAAATTGTTCCGATTTGGTAGCGAGCGATTTGAAATTGCGAGTAGGTATTTTGTCTGTGTTATTTTAATCTACTGTCCTTTTGGTCCACTAGTGCCTGTTTTTTTTTATATGGGGGGCGGGGGGGGGGCGTGCGCGCCGTGTTTGTTCCGCTCGTGGCTACGCAGAGCGCTCTCGTAGCTGAATCCGATGCCGCACGCGCACTTGTACGGACGCTGCCCGGTGTGGGTGTTCATGTGATCCAACAGCGTGCGCCTTTTCTGGAAATAAATATTAAATTTACATGGGGTCTGTTAAGTAGCAGAACGCACCCTAAGTGCGTTCCTTTAGGATCACCTTATCTGTGGTCCGCGCGCTCTATAACTGCAAAATACTGTTTTACTCATACGCCAAGACCGGACCTCAAGACAGTCGTAACTAACAGGGTCGTGGCCTTTCATAGTTTCCATAGAGATAATTATTTTCCATAGAGGGTGGAGGTGTACCAAGTCCGGACAAGAAAGATGGAAGTTCTATGTAATCGGGGTTGAAAAACTTCGGTAGCGTGATTTATGTAGCATTTTCTCTATTTGATTACTAGATGGTCAATTTAATTGTAAGTGTACCCTTCCCTTTTTTTTCAGAATTAGGTAAGTAATTCTGCGTTCTTATCTCAGAAGCACGAGCATGAGACACATGTCAATTTGTGTATGGGAAATCTGTCATTTGATTGCAATCGCGAGCGTCAGAAACGTTAGGAAATACGGCCTCAGATCTCAATTGGAATACGACGGAAACCGATGTATCAATCAATTATTCCAGTGGTATTGTAGGGGTATGGCACGCAGCACGGAATGCTGAGGACCTGGTTTCGATTCCCAGCGCTGGTCTCTTTTACTGGTTTTTCTGTGCATCCATGTCTCAGTTTGTATTTTCGATATCAATGATTGTATTAATTGAGTGAAATTTTCATATAAGTAGGAACATATGGAACTTTATTATTTAGTGAGTTATTTATTCTGTCCCGTGAATCAGGAGACATAGTGAATACACTTAGTTTACACAGAGAGCCCAATAAATATATACGAACTTTTCCGATAAAATACACTCTAAAACTATTATGTACTGCATCAGTATTCACTTATAGTCTGTTAGCCAAGGGACTTTGTTCTGCAAGGCGCAGGCATAAGCTGAGTCGCTTTCCCTTTTGATAGTTTGATTGTACTTATTATTTGTTATGTGCCTATCTATAAATTGTAAGCAAACTATTGAATAAATATCTTTTATTATTATTCTTATAAATACCACGCACAGGACTTATCACGCTAGCACACACGAGTAATATTTACCTCGACGTTTCGGCAACATTACAGTGGCCGTGGTCACGAGTAGATTGAAGTGTGGGGTGACAAATAAAAATGACCAAGTGCGGGTAGTTTGTGATACGAGTGCCGGTAGGTAGGTACTATTTGTGATTAAGTGCGAGTAGTTCTGAGGACTCGCGCTGCTAGGCAGACTTGACACTCCACACTTCGGTCTACTCGTGACCACGGCCACTGTAATGTTGCCGAAACGTCGAGGTAAATATTACTCGTGTGTGTTAGCGTGATAAGTCCTGGGCATGGTATTTTGACTATGAGTGAAAATCGCGAAAGTTTAAGGGGCTGTTTCACCATCCATTGATTAGTGTCAAATGACGGTTAAATGTGATGCCGTCTCTATTTGTTTTGTTCGAATAGACGGAGACGGCATCACATTTAACCGTCATTTAACACTAATCAATGGATGGTGAAACAGCCTCTAAGACGCATTATTCACTTACCGTCCGGACCCACCGCCGACGATGTTAGTAGCAGTCGCACATTTTCACATTGCCGGGAGACAGCTGCCAAACAGAATAGAATCACTAAAGTGCAAAACACACACAGGACGGCAACGGGTCGGGTCGGACGTGCAAGGGGCTATTACATGGCTGTATACCGGTTGAGCCTTTTAACAGGAGCAAATAATTAAAACATAGATCGTACACGTCAAACTGAACGACATAAAAAATAATTGAGTTTTTAAATTTCCCTTTTTCATACAAAATAAATAGTATCGAAAATACAAACTGAGACATGGATGACAGAAAAACCAGAAAGAGACCAGCACTGGGAATCGAACCCAGGTCCTCAGTAATGCTGCGTGCTATAACCCCTACACCACTGCTGGACAGAAAGTCAAGATTTTTTTTTATATCTCAGGTTAAAATTGGTTTTTTGGAATCTTTTTGTATTTTTTATATCATTTCCAAATTTTTTGTTACTTTTACGGTCATCCCGTAAAACCTATATCGAAAATACAAACTGAAATATAGATGCACAGAAAAACCAGAAAAATAAGACCAGCGCTGGTCTTATTTTTCTGGTTTTTCTGTGCATCTATATTTCAGTTTGTATTTTCGATATCTCAGGTTGCTTATTTCTACTATGCTACTTAAGCAGCAGCATTATCGACACCTGTTTCGTCCTGAGGCAAATTTCGTCGCGGCGATCCGAACCAATATTTTGCCACTTTTTTGGGTTCTCTATCGTTTGCCCGAATGTATCGTTTTCTAGAATTTTCATTTGCCATAAAGTAATTTATTTCTGAAATAGTAATTTATTCAGAGTTGATATTAAACTAACCTAACCTAACTACTGCATTATATATGATGACATTTAAAAAAATCCTGATAACAGCACTGTTCTATATATTTTATGGCAAACGTTGGTATGGCAAGTGAAATTCGGGCAAATGAAATTCGGGCAAGTGAAGGTAAACGCTTTTTTTGCCGTGCTCAAAGGAGTCTCAGTCCGAACCGTGCATTTGATGGGCGTGTGTAGCTCGCACGATGCGGATCAAGATCATACCTGTCGCCTCGGCTTGAAACACAACACACAACGTGCCTCGAGCACATGCCTCAGAGCGACCAGCCTCAAGCTGAGGCTGTTTGCTTCAAGTCGAGGCAGCTAGGCTGCAGCAGGTGGTAGGACCTTGTGCAAGGCCCACCCGGATTGCTACCACCATCTTGCTCGCTAATCCTGCCGTGAAGCAGCAGTGCTTGCACTGTTGTGTTTCGGCGTGGAGAGTAAGACAGCCGGTGAAATTACTGGCACTTGAGGTATCCCATCTTAGGCCTCTAGGTTGGCAACGCGTCTGCAATACCCCTGGTGTTGCAGATGTTTATGGGCGGTGGTGATCTCTTACCATCAGGCGACCCACTTGCTCGTTTGCAAGTTTGTTAGTTGAATAAAAAATAAAAAATAAATTAATCTATTTACTGAACATATTAATTATTTTGCAATAGGTTCTAGGTCTTCACATCACTAAATGTCTGTGGTCGGGTTAATGGCGTCTCTGTTTACACTTTTCATAAATTGAATTGAAATACAATATACACGATATTTAGATTTATTTCAAACTATACTGACAGTGGGACCGGAGGAAAGCTACTGAATCTCCGGAGTGCATAACCGTCGTAAGTATCACGTAACGCAAGCTATGCATTCCTGTGTGCCTGCTTCTATTCCTTGCATGTCACCGTGCGCGTGCGCTCACCTCATAGGTCTTCCCGCAGACGTCGCAGACCTTATTCTTGCGCACGAGCCGGCTGCCGTGCGCGCGCCGCTCGTGCTTCTTGCGGGACAGCATCGTGAAGAAGCCCTGCCAACAAGAAAGTTATGCATTACTGCGGCTTTGCACGCGTCAATCATTAAATCCAGTAGATGAATGGAAATTACGGGATTTTACAAAATTCCCTCATAGATCCACCCTTGCCCATTTATCAGTCTGTCAGTAATCAAAGTCAAACACCCCGCCCCCCTCCCTCCTGGATCCCCCCCTTGCCTCTTCGTCCGTCTGTCTGTCAGTGCACGCACCTTCCCGCAGTGGTCGCACAGGTACTTCCTCTCTCGCTCGTGCACGGCGTCCCTATGGTTCTGGAGTGAGGCGGCGTCCAGGAAGCCCCGCCCGCATTCCGAGCAGTGGAACCTGCGCAAAACAAATAAATGAAAATGAAAATGAAAATAATTTATTGCATAAAAAAACTTATAAACAAGAGCTACGGCTCTGGATCCTGAGCTAGGAGTCCCTGTGTTACAGGATCCAGGTAGGAAATAAGACCGGTTAATATATACTACTACTACGCATTACTTCCTGCTACTGCTTATATACTATAACCTAACTAGGATTATTATAATATTAGGTACATTTGCTATTTAAATGTGGTTTTATAATGACTTCCTATATATAAATATGTGTGTGTGTGTGTGTGTGTGTGTGTGTGTGTGTGTGTGTGTGTGTGTGTGTGTGTGTGTGTGTGTGTGTGTAAATATTAATAAATATTTGGTGTAATAAGTTGCTTGTATCGGATAAAAGTCTGTGGAACTTGTATTATTGTACTACAGTTAGAAGCGTTTCGGTCTCATGATAGTCGTGCTGCATGAGCCACTGCGTTAAAAGTTGTTTGTCGGGAGATATTTTCGCATGGTAGGTTTTACAGAAAGTTTTCATGATGAGTGGTGAGATAAAAGGATGAAAACGCCTAGCAAATTTAGTGTTACACTTAGGGATTCTCCAACGTATTCGTCGTCTTGTGTCATCGTCAAAGTTTTGTCGTGCTTTTTGCAGTACTCCAGCAAAATCTTCCTAATAAATAACTGGCGAACCGTTAGCACATTTGCGGTTTCGTATAAAGCTTTGGTACTGTACCGAATAGGTTTTCGGAAAGCAACTTTCAGAAGGGATCTTTGAGCTCTCTCCAAGCTGATGAGGTGGCTCCTGGCTGCTCCGCCCCAGACCGAATTGCAATACCCCAAAACTGATTCACAGAGCGCGAAGTACACTTGCCTCAACAGCTCAGAGTAGGCGACTTCCCTTAGAGAGCGAAAAACAAACATCAGCTTACGAACACGGGACTTGAGAGATTCAATGTGCTGTCGCCAGCTAAGGTGGACATCAAGTATGACGCCTAGATATTTAATTTCGTTACTGCGTTCGAGGACGTCTTTACAGCTTGCACTGGGGTCCAGAGAATGGTCGCTCCCAGAGCCAATTCCAATACAAAAGTCGCTGTCAGGCTGACCCTTTGTGTTAATGGAAAAGCACAAATATTTAGTTTTGGTCACATTTAAAGTTAATAAGTTTTTGTCAAGCCAATCAACTACCCTCCCAATATTTATTTCAGCGAGTCTCTGCACTTCACTCCAATCCCTTCCCCGTACCAAAATTGCTGTGTCATCCGCGAAAGATATAGTTGTAGCATGGCACAGGTCGAGATTGCAAAGCCCGTCTATGTAAACTAAAAAAAGGGTTGGTCCTAATACGCTTCCCTGTGGCACTCCGAAATCTACGTTGAAAATCTCGCTAAACTGATCACCCACTCGAACTCTCTGTCTACGTCCCTGGAGATAGGTTTTGAACCAGTTCAGTACACCCCCTCTTATTCCGAGTAGCTCGAGTTTTTTCAGCAGTAGGGGAATGGAAACGGTGTCAAATGCCTTGGCAAGGTCTAAAAATATGCCAACGCATCTCTCGCCACTATCAACGCATTCGACTATTCCGTTGACAAGCAAATTGACCGCTTGTTCCGTGGACCTTTTCTGTCTGAATCCAAACTGGTTGGGAGACAAAAAGTTGCCACTCTCGAGGTAACGCAATAGCTGGGCATTAACGATCTTCTCGATCAGTTTACCAATGACGCTAAGCAGTGAAATTGGCCTGTAGTTAGTAACTTCCTCTTTCTTCCCTGCCTTGTAGATTGGCGTTACTGAAGCGACTTTAAAGGCATCAGGGAATATTCCAGACATCATGCTCAGGTTACAGAGGTATGTGATGGGTTCAACCACGCTATGTACAGAAGCTTTCAGAACATCTGCTGTTATGCCGTCCATACCAGGGGCACCGCCTGTCTTTAACTGCCTGATTAACGTGGCCATCTCGTGTACGTCTGTGGGTCCCAGGAAGAGTGATCTAAGTGGGGGAACTGTAAGGCGGTCGTGGTAATAGTTGGCGAGTGCTTCTTCACTTAATCCCTTTTTTGCAAGAGTCTTTTCAGCGAGATTTTTACCTACTGAAGTAAAAAAGGCATTTGCGATATTAAGGGATTTTGTGGGGTCCTCAGCGAGTTCGAGGAGTTCCGTTGGTTGCCGATTTGTAGTAGAAATGTTACATATGGCTTTCACTGTCTTCCAAGTTTTCTTTGCGTCCGGGCGCGCCGTCAATAATTCATGCTGAAAATGTTTAGCTTTTACAGCCTTAAGCAAATCCGCACAAGTGTTTCTGTATACCCTGTATTGCTGCTGGATTACCAAGTCATGCGGGTATTTACTTGCCTGTAGGTGCAATTTACTTCTTTTGCGGATACATTTCAAAAGCCCGGGTGTTATCCACTGCTTGAGACTTGTCTTCGAGTTTGGTGTACATGTTGGCTTTTTGAATTTGTTGATCAGGTCTGTTAGAGAGGTGCAGAAGAAGTCACATGCCTCATTTACGTCACTCATAGTGTACAATCTGGACCAGTCGGTTTTTTCAATTTCTACATTTACAGCGTTAAGATCAATTTTATAACTGGCTTTGGCTTTTTCCTTTTTAGGCGAGTAGTCCAAAGTCACTAGTACAAGAGCATGGTCTGTGATATCTTCGTGACATACAGTAACAGCCGTTTTCAATTTGGATCTAATCATGGCGTGGTCCAGACAGTTGTCACCACGCGTGGGCAGTGTATTCCCGGCATAGAATCCATGCTCCGAACAGACGTCCAAGTAACCATCAGCACCCGAACCACACGAGTTCGGTATGATATTTATATTTAGGTCTCCCGTTATGATCATATTCGTGTTCCTTCCACATTGCGACAGGAAATTGCTCAAGGAGTCTGTAAAAATTGTGAGATTCTGGTAACTGGGAGATCTATAGATTCCCAAGATACTAAGACAATTATCTATCGTTAAAACTAAGGCGTTGCACTCCCTTATGCCAGCTTTAGAAACTCTTAGTTTAAAATGTCTTTTCCCAAAAATAAGCACTCCGTCATTCTGGAAGCGACAGTTATCCGACGCGAAACACTCGTACCCTTCAATAGACGGTAGCTGAGGGCAAGTTGGTAGCCAGCATTCCGTTAGAACTATAACGTCGGGAACCATATTGGCCCTTTTCAAAACACATTTGAAATAATCCAAGTTGCACCTGTGACTGCGAATATTCTGTGACAGAATAGTAAAAGGCTTTTTAAATAAGGAAAGTGTAGTCGTGCAGTCCTCTAGTCGGCAAACCTGTTCGTTATCGCATAGCTGCGCCTCATCGATGTCGTCCGCTACTGTGTTCAGGCCGCCCTCATACAAAAAAGTCCATTTTTGTCACTAAAAATTATCTCGTATTTAATTGTGGGCTCCCGACCTTTGTATAATATACAGTAGCTAGGTAAAATTAAATTACAAACGGTAATGCTCCGATATTTAATTGTGTAATAAATAAAACGAGATAAATAATAATACATGGTGAGTAATACATTTTTTAATATAATAAAGAAGCTCCAATAAACACACTGACTGGCAAATCTTTTAAGTGCAAATTCATCGTAAGAACAAATAAATAATATGCTAAATATTATTGTGTAACTTGACTTATTATAAAACCCAGCAGCAGTTTTTGTTTTAAATAGCCACAAATTCGGTAAGTAACATACGTAATACATCCAGCATTGCTAAGCATATTACTGTTATTCGACAGTTGAGTAGAAGTGTGAAGTGTTACTGTTGTATAATATGTAAAAGTTTGTCTAATACTTAAAAATAAAAAGCATGCGGTGGGCCCTAAAACTAGTTTTGTACAAGATCGAGATGTAGTATTATTATTTGGTCTCAAACAAAGATAGGTAATTCTACATGTGAACAAATAACAAAAACGTCGAGTTAACGTGATAATATGATTATGACATTGGTAACAAAATAATACAAACATCCGCGCTAGAATTACATACTTAAGTAAGACAGGTATGATATTATGTGCCTTAGATACTACATAGGTAGGTATATGTAAACATTCGTTTTTGTGCAGCGTTATATATCTAGTAAGAGCGAAAGTGAATAGTGAACGAACAAATGCAATCCTATCGTTTAAATAAAAAGAGTCCATTGGTGCTACTTAAGATTTTTTAGGGTTTCCATATCTTTAACCAAAACATGTTTTGCCTTTTCTTCTTTTCGCAGAAACACACGTCCATGTTTCACCCAAACGATGTTGTATCCAATTTCTTTAGCTCGCAGCCTGGCCGCTGCATGTAGGGCTTTAATTTCTTTGGTGAGGTGTTCCACTACGTATATCGGTAACTTGCTGTCAGCATCAGCAGCAAAACCGAGGTGACCTGTGTTTAATTTTTCCGTGGCGTGGTCTTTATTGTATTTACGGCTTGCCGTGATAAAACTGTCGCGAAGGCGAGGAGAAGAAAATTTTACTAAAATCGATCGAGGTCTCGGCTTGCTCGGGTCCAGCTTAGCGAGACGAGTACACTGCGCGATGTCTCCCTCTTGCACCTGGTGGGCTATGACCATGCCAAGCCGTTGCACGAGTTCCATCAGGTTTTCGCCCACTTTTTCGGGTACGCACTGCAGCTCCGCATTACTGGCACGTGACATTTGCTCTAGCTGGTTGAGGCGGTTGGTTAGCTCCTCCACAGACACTTTAAGTTGTGTATTCTCGGCCCTAAGGGTATGTAGTTGGGGTTTGATGCTCTGAACATCGTTCTTGAAGTCCTCGTACTGATCGCTAATAAAAGTCAGGGATGACTCAATGTCAGCGACTTTTTGGTTGAGTTCTTGAAACTGCGCCGCAATGCAGCTCCTGATAGAACTTGTAATAGTATCACTGAGGGCATTACGTATTTCACTACGAACAATGTCCGTCAAATCATCCCGCGACAGGCACAGTCCACAGTTTTCGCTCAGATTCGGCTTTCGCCGACTTAAGCTGTCAACAGGGCTAGGGATATTACGGATTGGTGTGTTAGCATTGTCACCTTTAGGTGTTTTATTACAGCAAGCTGGGCATACCCAAGCTGCCGTGCGTGACCTGCTCATATCTTCCAAGCAAGTACCGACACATAGGTCATGGTAAGAATTTTTACATTTTTTACATTTAAGCGCTTCATCTGGTTTCACATGCTTCGAACAAATTCCACAGGTCGCAGACATTATTGCGTATTTGTTATTTATTTTTATATTTTCCTTTTAGGCGTGGAATGTAGGTAGCCGGCGAACAAATAAATCCAACGGTTTGGTGTGATATTGCCTGCAAAACCAATCGTGCGAGACACCGGCCGCGCGGGTTTAAGTCCATAAGGCAGAGGTCTTAGTCACTGGACGATCCAATGCACTCGACCAGCGGCGATAGACACTAGGGATATGCACAAACTCGGTTAAACGGAGGTCTTAATGCACTGGACTTATTCAAGTAGCGACCGCGGACACAACTGCTATCACCGGCGATCGGGTAAAAACTCCTCAAAATAAATAAAAAACATGGGACAATTAACACCTAATGATCTAGCCCCATTGTGCCCATACTAAGCAAAGCTTGTATCATGTAGCTTGAGTTTGATCCCCGGCCGGGGCATAGGTATATATTTTTATGAATATGGATGTTTGTTATCGGGTCTTGGACGTTTAACTTGGCTTAACACGCTCCCGCGTGTCTAGATGTATTTAAGTATGCATTTATCTATATATTTATCCGTTGCCTAGTATCCATAATCACCCATAATACAAGATTTGCCTGTTTGGGACTAAGGACGTCTTGTAGGCTTTTTTAAATCTCGATTTAAGGCTGCTGTAAACTGTCAGTTTACAGTTCTTGTACGGATCTGACAGGACTTAAGACCACTTAAACCTAGATTAAAAAGCCTGCAAGTGGACGTAAGTCAATGAGGGCTAAAAGACAGGCGAAATATCGATAGATGGCGCTAGTACGGTGAGGTTTTTTTTGCGTTAAGGTGCCCCCACATGCAGTCGCTCGTTGCTCGATTGCAGCGATAAATCTGGTCACGTGACCCCATTTTGAAGGTGATTTTGAATTTCCCGCGACTCAAAAAGTAGCGTCAAGTCGCCGCGTCGAGCAGCAGCGACAAGATGGCTTCTTGCAGGAATGATCTTGGCCTTGGAAGCTGATCTCCTCATTTATTAGCAGTCGTGGCAGTGGTACAAAACGTAATTGGAAAAATGAAATAAGTGTTTTTCCCGAAATTTAAGATGTTTTTTTTATTCCAGCGATAAAGCTCAACATTTTCAGCTTTATCCCTATATGTCACGTGACCAGATTTGACACCGGAAACAAGCGTCGAGCTCATTTTCTCATATAGTTATTAGCCAATAGCAAGCAAGACCGTAACGTCAAAAAAACCTCACGATACTAACGCCATCTATCGATATTTCGCCTGTCTTTTAGCCCTCATTGGTGTGAACAGTCCCATGATATATATTTATTTTAGTTCTCAGTAAACCATCGTTCATCTTATTATCTTACTTCATCGCCTCGTGGGTCGCGTGTCGGACGGTGTTCTTGAAGTGAGCGCGGTATCTGTACTTGTTCTTGTATTCCACGTTGCATTCCACACAGTATGTCTGGTCTCCCACCTGGAAGACAACATCGGAGTTACCTCATCAATTGATCTATCGATCGAAAGAAGGATTATCGGTCAATGTTGACCGATCGTGTTTATTACAAAAAAAGGTATTGCCACATCAATCAACTGTCGATCGTTGGTAGAATACATGCAGTGGCGTAGCTACCAGAGGGCTAGACGGGGAGGTGCCCCGGGGCCCCCAAGCTTAGGGGGCCCCTCGGACTCAGGAAAATTGGAGAACTTCAAACTCGGAACACGATAAACACGGAACAAGCGATTTTAAATAGTTTAGTTGGGGCCCTAGTTTATTTTTTGCCCCAGGGCCTTTGGTTACTTAGCTACGCCGCTGGATACATGACATATTTTTATTTTATTTAAAGAAATATACATACTGTAATATAATATACTGTAACTAGAACACTTTAGAAAAAACAAAAAAAAACGGGTTAACTATCTCCAAGCTTTTAATTTCACGAAAATTAAAATAACTGAGAAGGTTTTAACTAAAATTAAATACCTACTCATGCATGGGGTCAGGGAGCTAGCAATTTTTAGATATTTCCATGGAACAGGGAGCTAGCAATTTTTTTAATATTTCCATGGAACAAAGAGTCTGCATTTTTTTTCCATGGAACAGGGAGCTCTCTTTTTTAAATATTTCCATGGGATAGGGAGCTGGCAATTATTTGACATTGCCATGGGACAAGGAGCTAGCAATTTTTTTATATTTCATGGGAGCGATAACGCGTGCAAACACAGGTCATAAATTATAAAGCGGCAATTACACTGAGTCGTTCGCCGCATGCTGCATGCAACCGCAAAAGTGTAAAGAACACGGTAGTCGGCCCCATTCGGCGAGCGACAGCTGCCACCGCCTTAATATGGCCGCCGCAGTAGACTGACAGACTAATGTAAAGACGACGGTCGTTCGCTGAAGTAGTTTGAAACAAATTCTGCGACCGCATTAGGTGAACGACGCAGTGTAATGAGGGCTATCGCAATGAATTCGCCGCTAGAGGCGCTAGTGTAGCGTGAGGTCTCCGAAATGTCAAATCTCATAGTTTTTGGGTGAGCTACGCGGGTTTATTTATAATAAGGTTTTTTTTGTGAATATTTTGCATAACCTGAAATTAATTATGGCAATTATGCGTTACGGGGCAATAAATGTCTGTGTTTTGAGACAGTTTTGTCTTTCGGAAACTTTTGTCCTCCCTTTTTTTCCGAACAAAACGGACTAAGCAACACTGTGGTTGCTGGATATTATTATGGTACGGTTTTAAGGTGTTTTAAATATGATTTCAATCTAAACTTCGTTTTAACGCCCGTAATAACAGACTCTGAAAGCCACACTTAAAAACCTCACGCAACAGTGCGCCATCTAGTGAGACAAAAAAACGATAGCCCTCATTGCCGCTTAAAGCATAATCACGTTTCTGCAGTTCTTGATGTGGTCCTGCAAGCCACTGTTTCCCTTGCACTGCAGCCCGCACGAGTCGCACTCCAGCAACGGCAGATTTTTATGCATCCGCCTGGAACAAACAACAGCATCGTCATCATCTCGAAAATACAAACTGAAATATACAAGAAAAACCAGAAAGATAAGACCAGCGCTGGGAATCGAACCCAGGTCCTCGGCATTCCGTGCCACGTGCTATACCACAACACCACCACTGGACAGTGATACAGACACGAATTTCTCCTATGCACCACATATCTCAGCTTGTTTGTTTTCTTATTTAGTCAGACACTAGATACATCTATGATGTAGCCCTCATCGAGAAACTTTCAGCACCCCATTGGAACTAACCGTTATTAAGCAATCAAATTAAGATTGTTTTTTTGGAATCTTTTTGTATTTTTTATTTCAATTCCAAATTTTTTGCTATTTTTTGTTGCAATGAAATTTGGCACACAGGTAATGTATACCCTGGATTAACATATAGGCTACTTTTATCCCGAAATAATGTATGGTTCCCGTGGGATCAAAAAGTTTTAAACTACATACTAATTCTGCGCGAGCGAAGCCGCGGGCAAAAGCAATCAAAAAAATATGAATATTTAAGTACAATACAATACAATACAATACAAAGACTCTTTATTGTACACCAGGCATAGTAAGCGATACAGACAACAAATTATTAAAATTACAGGTGAGCATAGGCGGCCTTATCGCTTAAGAGCGATCTCTTCCAAGCAACCTTGTTAAGTACTAAGTACCTTTACATTTTAAGTAGTTTTTTTTAAGTACTTTCTTGTATGGAGTAACAGAGCCCTAAATACATAGTAGGTATACCTACCGCCGCCTAACTTTGCCAAAAAGTTCATTGCCCCGACTAGTACCACAAAAACTATAAAGGTACAATTCCAATAATTGAATAGGCACTATACCGTTAAGCGATTCGACCACAATCCGGGAGTAACGTAAAGACGTCGCATAAAAAATGTATCTCATGCGTCAAAACTTTTAGGCAGATTTTTATGGCGCGTGGTAAGCCGTGGTGGCCTAGTGGTTTAGGTAAGCCGTGGTGACCCCGGGTGGCACCTCTGAGTTTTTCGAAATTCATGTGCGGAATTACATTTAATATATACCACGAGCTTTGCGGTGAAGGAAAAACATCGTGAGGAAACCTGCACAAACCTGCGAAGCAATTTAATGGTGCGTGTGAAGTTCCCAATCCGCACTGGGCCCGCGTGGGAACTATGGCCCAAGCCCTCTTGTTCTAAGAGGAGGCCTGTGCCCAGCAGTGGGACGTATATAGGCTGGGATGGATATGGAGCGTGGTGTAGTAAAGAGTCGAGGTGGACTTACATCATGTGTTTCTTGACGAAGCTGCGCAGCAGGATGCCGCACTCCGGGCACTTCCGCGCCAGGTGGCACATCCGGTGCCGCATCAGCTTGTACGGGTCCCTGCCCACACATCATCGTCATCAGACAAATTGTTAACAAGAGGGAATATTACGCGCAGGGGGCGACACTAGCACAAACCGTAAACAAAACGCCACGACAACGACAGTTCTCTATACACAGTCACGAGCATTCAAATTTGGGACGCACTTAAGATAATATGATCATACATCACTGTCATCTTGTTGTCAGATCGTTCAAATTTATAATTGTTTTAGATTTTTTTTACCGTACACGTACTAGACACTGGCAATGTCCCAATGACATATTTTTCTAAATCTATCTATCTAAGATCGATATATGCCATGTATGACAATTCAAGGGTTTTTTTTTTACGAAATGGGTCAAATTAACGCTCGTGTCCGTACACGGTGTAACATGAGGAAACTGAATAATTGTAAAGCGTATTCCTGAGGTCGTAAGAAGCAAAAAATGTTATTTATGAACCTAGGTCGGACTATGCGTTTTTTAATACTTTTTAACATTTTGTATGGGTACGCTTTACTTAATGTCGACCGTACCCGTACAAATAGAATTTAAAATGGATGAGAAAAAAAACACCCCACTTTACGTCTATGGGAGGAACCCTAAAAAATTTTTTTGTTTACCATTTGTTAGTTAACTTATTTTCGGCCTACATATTTTCGTAAATAGTTTCAAAATTGACTATTCGTTCAAAAATACAGCTTTCTAGCATTGAAGTCCCTGAGCAAAACTCGGACGGGCAGACAGACAGACATGGCGAAACTATAAGTTCTCGTTTTACTTTCATTTTGGTCTGATCATGAACAGGCTGTTAAATTTATTCGATTTCCTCATGTTACACCGTGAAGTTTGTCGCCATGACGGATCACGACAT
Source organism: Choristoneura fumiferana (assembly GCF_025370935.1). Classification (NCBI taxonomy): domain Eukaryota; kingdom Metazoa; phylum Arthropoda; class Insecta; order Lepidoptera; family Tortricidae; genus Choristoneura; species Choristoneura fumiferana. Next base: position 1,243,126 of record NC_133501.1, read on the forward strand.
AGCATATATTTTTTAGTAACAAAATAACATGATATTTACATCGATAGAATGCCATTGAGTGGAATAATAATATAATAATACATCGATATAAATTATAGAGCTAAATTTCCAAAAATGGAGTATATACGGACATTAAAAAGACATTTTCAAAAACATTTAAAAAACCTATTTACGATTTGTGCTGCTGCATTCTGACGGTCTTGCGATTAGTTTAGGCTGCGGCTCCACCGAAGCGGAGACGAGCGGAGCGGAGACACGTGTAGGGATCGACCAATCATATTAATTGAGTCCACATCTCGTCTCCGCCTCATTATCATCATGCCCCATCCAGACTCTCGCGAGGCGCCTCCTGGAGGCTCTCGGCACGAGTCTTGGCGAGTGGAGGCTGCAGGAGTGCTAGCCATCTACACTCTCGATTTATTCAGTTGCCCGCTACGTCTATTACAAGATGGAGACTGAAGTGACTGCGTTAGCTACTTTATGTGCCTACCAATATTATAATGTCTTGCGTTTATATCACCTAAGTAAAAAAAAAGCCAAAAAGATGGTGGATGACGTCAATACACCAGCAGTTTAATAACAAAGTGAGCGAGCGCGAGAGTGTGGTTGATTCCCTCGGCACCCCCTCGCGTCCTTAGACTCGCGCCCGGAAACCGACACAAATCGGAGGGACAGCGAGGCGAGGCAAGGAAGACGAGGCGACACGAGCGCACCGTCCTCACTCTCGTACTCGCGTCCCCTCGTGTAGCCTCGTGGAGAGTCTGGATGGGGCATCAGACGTGTAGGGATTGGTCGATCCCTGGACGACTCCTCTCTGCTCCGCTCGTCTCCGCCTCAGTGGAGCCGCAGCCTTAGTATGGCGTTGGCTCGTAAAGCCGACTCACTGGAACTCGCGGTCGCACTGGTCGCAGAGCAAGGAGGCGACGGGCACGCCGTGGCTCGCCGCGCAGTGGCGCCGCATGCCGTTCGTGCTGTCCCACTCGAACTCGCAGTAATTGCACTTCAGCAGCCTGAAACAATAGTTCATTGTGTCTTAAGGGCGGTAAATAAGGAATTACGAACGAGAGTCTATTAGGCATTAATGAAATGAGTCGATGTTCGTAATTCTAGTACCGCCCGTGCGACATCCAATGTTTTTCATCACATTTGCGAGTAAAATTGTATATTTGTAAAAGAAAAACTAAAGTTTTTTTTTCGAAAATTGCCGGTACCGCTAACTGCGCTCTTGGCAGCACCAGCTCGGAGTGAGACGTGCTCGGAAGAATGTGCAATGCCGGCTTTGGGCTGCGTCTCCACCAGAGATTTGCGAGGAATGTGTTTATCATGATCATAAATATTTATATAATATAAAACAAAGTCGTGTTATTTACACCATTTATATATGACTTAAGAACGGCTGGACCAATTTTCATGATGTTTGTGTTTTTTAATTTGTCTTCGTCAGGAATAGGATAATAAGTAATAAAAACATTGGCAAATTTTCGAAAAAATAAAATAAAACAAAAAACATTTTCCCATACAAAACGTTCATGGTTTTTCCTTCCGGCGGTCTGTCAAGACCCTTTATCTCGGGAACGGTTGGAGATATCGAGTTGAAATTAAAACCATATACATAAATCTATTGTCCCTTGAAGCTGTGAAAAAATCAAATTTCTAAGTTAACTTAAAACCGTAACCAAACTCCTCCGAAACGGCTAGACCGGTTTTTTTTTGTGTATTCAGTAGGCCAAAGAATAGGACGTAAACTATTTTTCATACTTCTACGCGGACGGAGTCGCGGGCAACAGCTAGTATATAGATAAATATAAACTTAAATACTCGTACATACAAACATCCAAGACTCAAGTACAAACATTCGTATTCATCATACAAATATTTGCCCGTCACGCACCCTTCGTAGTCAGGGTCACTAACAACTTAGCCATCCGGTTGCCTTATTATTTTTCACACCTCTCCTTCAGAAAAGTAACTTTTCCTCCCTGACGAGAGGGAGCAAAGTGCAACTTTTCTGTTCAAGGCTTTTCTAAGTGTTTTATTGCAAATGCCATTTTTTTGAAATTGATAATTGTAAAGCTATGCCGTTTTCTATGCTGGTTGTTCTTTAAATTATTATTTAGATATTAATCTAGAATTATTTTTTTCAAGTTTCTTAATGCTTGGTGTGAAAAGTTGTATGAGCCACTCGGGAGCAAAATTATTTTCATCTTGGGCGTTAACACTTGAATCCCTCATTACGCTCAGGATTCTACTTTAGAATCCCTCGCTACGCTCAGGATTCTATTGCAGAATCCTTCGCTACATTCTGGATTCAATGTACGCCCTCGCCGTAAATACACCATTTTGCTCCCTTGTGACACAAATAACTATTTATTTATTCCCTTACTTGTAATGTTTTTCCTTGTGAGCCTCCAAAGCTTCATCGTCGTGGAACCGGAGCTGGCAAATCAGGCAGGTTTTCTCGCCATAATCCTGTAGATAACATCACACTGTTAACCACAGGCGTCCTCTCACAATACGAGGACATGAGTTCGCTTCAAATATTAAAGTAGTTTATGCAACTGTTACGTAAATAATAAAGGCCCTTAAAACACGAGTGTGGTTTTACGAAACGAAGCGCAGTCGAGTTTCATAAAAGATCACATACATTATTTTATTTACACACATCACTAAATATAAATACTCTAACATGAGTTCAGATACCGATGGGTGAAAAATGACCTGCAGACCGATCAGTACAGATCGATTCACAAGTGCTGGCACGAATGGATTGAACAAAAGCAATGTCACTTAGACATTTTTGTTGGAAAAAGACAGATGCGTACCATTTTCATATTCGTGTGAAGTGTATTTAAATAGGTGACACACAGATACTTTCATTCATTTACATTCAATCCATTCGTGTCAGCTGTTGTGAATCGATCTGTAGGTACAATCAGCCAAATATGTGGTCTACCACCCTAAAGTTGATAATCGGTTGCATGTCATAAAACAATAATGCCAATAGACGTGTCTGTCAACTTGAAAGTTCGACTTTAGCGACATACTCATTTGATAGGAACTTGTTTAAAAATTGATAGACCACTTACTTATTTGGCTGATGGTATGTAAACGAGTTGTGAAAGATTTTTTTAAATATCTTTCAGATATAAGAAGAACCTGTGTTATAGTTTAACCCATATTAAGGCTACTGATTACTATTAGCATGTGGAAAAACATTGCAACTCGAAAAAAAAATTACATGGAGATAAAGTTTTCTTGCGACTCAACTTCCAAACATTTTTTTTTAATTAAAATATTTTTCCACTCGTATCGTATTAGTAATTAGTAGTCTTAGGGGCTGTTTCACCATCCATTGATTAGTGTTAACTGACGGTTAAATGTGATGCCGTCTTTATTTGTTTTGTTCGAATAGACGGAGACGGCATCACATTTAACCGTCAGTTAACACTAATCAATGGATGGTGAAACAGCCCCTTAGACTGTGTTTCCACCGAGATGTGCGGGGATGTGTTTCGAGGAATGGGTTTTTCATTAACCAATAGAAACGCTTCATTTAACTCGCCTCGCACAGCACATCTCTAGTGGAAACAGCTGAGCGGAACGAGGCGAGGTAAATGAAGCGTTCCTATTGGTTCATGAAAAACACATTCGTCACAACACATCTTCCCACATCTCTGGCCCTTTACTACGAATTGCAAAATACGAACTTCGTGTCTTGCCGTCCCGCTGACTCTTACACTATTTAATACGAGAGTGAGAGCGACGGTACGATACGAACTTCGATTATCGAATTTCGTTGTAACCGCCCTGGTTGAAACGCAGCCTTAATGTGGTTAAATTATCGTACAGGGTTGTTTAACCCTTTCACCGCCACGGTCGGCAAAACGCGACAGCTGAAAATCGTGCCAAAGGCGCTATGTTGGCATTACAGCCAACATTATTATTACAGCCAGCGTTCTTATTTTTGCAGGTGGTAGGATGTTTTTGTATTTGTGTGGTCAAGGGTCCCGGATTGCTACCACCATCTTGCTCGCTAATCCTGCCGTGAAGCAGCAGTGCTTGCACTGGTTGTGTTTCGGCGTGGAGAGTAAGACAGCCGGTGAAATTACTGGCACGTGAGGCATCCCATCTTAGGCCTATAAGTTGGCGCAACGCGTCTGCAAAACCCCTGGTGTTGCAGATGTTTATGGGCTGTGGTGATCTCTTACCATCAGGAGACCCACTTGCTCGTTTGCCTTCCAGTCGTATAAAAAAAAAAAAAATTACGTGACGCCTATGAAGCGATTTTCCCGATTTTTTGTCGGTTTTTCGATTTTTTTGTCGTATGTGGCCGACCGTGGCGTTCAAAAGGTTAATAACACCATGTATATGCGGAAAATGATGATATTACTGAGTTGACCTTTCATATGCGCAGTATAGGTTCTCTGGGTGTCAAAAGGCTCTACGCATTATTCTCAACATCGCGTCAGCGGCGAACAACCAAGTGAAGAACTCCATATTGGCCTTCCTCACTTTCCAAATAAGCATCTCTTCCTGCGACATCCCTCCACTGTAAAAGGGTTCTCGACCTCTATGGTGCTTTCTTGGGCCCTCTTGCATGTTCTTTTTTAATGCACTGCGACTTTTGTCTTGAACTTTAGGCTTAGGCTGAAGCGGGGGCAATCCTGAAAAATGTTTTTGTTAAAAAATACTTTTAAACACAAGCCTTTTTAGCGGACATATTTTTTAGGTAAACCATTATCAAAGTTTTTCCTACTTTTCGCGGAATAGTATCAGATGGCCCTGTACGCAGCTGGTCTACAGGATCAACTCGTCCTAAAATCATTAGGACGAAATTGCAACTTGGCAAAACAAAGTAACTCGTCTTTGAAGCCTCTGATACTACCCCTTATCGCTTGTGACGGAAATTAAGGGCATAAGGTTGCGAATCCAGTAGAAATGTGCGAGGTTGCATTGCGAGGAATGAGGGCTATCGTTTTTTTGTCTTACTAGATGGCGCCACTGTTGCGTGAGGTTTTTAAGTGTGGCTTTCAAAGTCCGTTGTTACGGGCGTGAAAACAAAGTTTAGATTAAAATCATATTGTATTACATCTTAAAACCGTACCATAAATATATCGAGCAACCACAGTGTTGCTTAGTCCCGTTTTGTTCGGAAAAAAGGGAGGACAAAAGTTTTCGAAAGACAAACTGTCTCAAAATAAAGACATTCATTGCCCCTTATCGCATAATTGCATAATTAATTTCAGTATGCAAAATATTCACAAAATTATTCTAATTATAAAATAAACCCGCGTAGCTTCACCCAAAACTATGACATTAGACATTTCGGAGACCTCACGCTACACTAGCGCCTCTAGCGGCGAAATTCATACGCGACCATTCATGTCTTAGGGAACCAATGTCATCTATTTTAATAAGAACAAAAAAACTGCATTAAATACTTTAAAAAAAAAAACGTTCACTCAGTTCGGGGATCGAACCCGGTCCTCGAAAAAATCCATACAATATGCTATTTCCGCTACACCACTGTGAAGGTCATAAACAATAAATGTTACTATGAAACACGATATCTAGAATTAATAAAATGCATTGTATTTCATATTCTTTAATAATGTAAGTTTTATTTTCAAAACATCAAGGTTCGATTCCCGAGCTGAGTAAGTTTTTTTTTTGAAAATGTATGGTTGCAGTTTTTCTTCTTATTAAAATCAATGAATTGGTTCCTAAGAACGGATCTTCGTGTGTATTATAGTTTCAGACTTTCCCATACTGACCAATATGTATGTAACCCTGTAACGTAAGATGATATACAAAAAGATAGAGGTTTGTTTTATTAACTTCATTACTAACCCTCTGTCTTGTTCGTGCTTATCTTGGATATTTCATTTGTTACCAAATTTTTAATAACAAAAAAATTACCTGAAAATAAATACGTAAATAATTTGAATCAACTTTTAACATCCGCCCTCCCCCGTGAACCCTCGCGATTACTGAGGCAGGCACCGTTCTGCCCGTCCCAAAAAAAAGCTTCTGGGTGAGTTTCATTCATTGAATAGCCCAAGGGCCTTTAAAAAAAAGTGTACCCTTTCTTTTTGGAAAAAATATCGTTTTCACTTGTCATGCCCGTAAAGTTCGTGTTTATGCTGGATCAGGCGACATAAAATGATTTTTTATGCTCTAGTGCATAAAATAAAATCTTCGTCTAAGACCAAAGCAATTAGGTGTAAACAGCCTCAAACAAAGAAGTTTCTACATACTTTTTTTAATAATTTTTAATTTGTATACAACTAAAAATCAATCAAATCAATCAAAATAGACCAATAAAACTAAAGAATTGTTTCCACTGTTGCCATTTAATTTCCTCGCCATCGAAGTGAAAAGCAGAATGTTAAACTCGAGCATTAAACCCATTTTCCCCTCGACGTGTCTATCCACCCTCACCGTACCGGCTCGGGTGGCTATATGAACGTGCGTCTCGGGTAAAATGGCTCGTTTTATGCTCTTGTTGTACAATCTGCTATTTTCCTACTCAGAATCAAGAGCACAATCGATTCCTATAGTTAAAAAAAAATACCCAAACAAAAATGACAGTTTTGTGACAAAATTTCACAAAACTGACTCAAGTTTGTATGAAAAAAAAAATATTAAACATTTTGAAAGAAAAAGTATTTTTTTTAAAACACCTTCAAACTAGGTACTCGTTTACCTTATAGAATTGATATCGCATTCATTACTTTTTTTATATAATCAGAGGCCGTACGCTCTTTCTAACGCTCGCGATCGCAATGGTATAAGATGGAGCACACTTGCCCAGTAAATCCCCATTCACCCTAGATTAGAGGACAGCCAGATTGTAGCGATCAGGGAACACAGACGCAGGCCGGGCATTCCGCTCCTCAGCTGTCCGGATAATAAGGACGAGAGAAAGCGATTTGTGCGAATTTTAGGGATAAAATATAAGGGTAAATGCCCCGCCTACCTATTACTTAGCTCTAGGAAGGGGTTACCCTTTCTGAGTTTCCACTACTTCTATTCTACTTATTAGGGTTAGGGTCTCCATACCCAAACTGCATAGTGCCGACAGCTTCAGGCCGCTTGTAGAAGTCTGTTGTTTTACCGAACAATGGCCCGTTTTTTTGCCGGACTTGCGGTGTTGTAAGGCTAAGTCGCCGGCGGGTGCATGTACACACATTAATTGTAAGCCATACAACACCGCAAGTCCGGCAAAAAAAAAACGGTGAAAACAACGGACGTCTAGAAGCGGCCTCAAGAGGTCGCTGTTGAACGATCTGCAGTTTCAATACATAATAGACATTCGATATACACGGACCCCTCAAGCTATTCGTTTGCAGTCGCAGTGCAGCCAAAAATGCAGTCGGCGTGCAGAAGTCTCGCCGGGGTTCTCTGCCTTTTCCGAACTCACGATTTTCTATGAAACCTATTTTCGGAACTTTCATAAAACAAACCTATCCAAACCTACTGTGTTCTATAAAAGCAGAAGAAAAATCACTGAGAAAAATTTTCGGTTTCGGAGAAAATTGAAAGTTGGGGAATAAAACAGTTGGCAAACAATAATTCTGCGAAAACGCAGATACCGTCACGCCATGGTGCCGGCAGGAAAAAGCTGCTCAACCTGCCTTATACGGATAAATCGAAATTGTTCGCTCCACCTGCTCTCCTGTTCCCCTCTCGGCACCATGCTATTCACTGGCTCCGTTAGGTACTGACTGTATAGGAGCAGTCCTGTTACAGTCGAACACAACCGTTGCACCCTAAGATGTCACAGTGATAGGCGCTTTCCATTACAAGCGACATTGGTTCAGCTCCACAGAAACTCGAAGTTCGTGTCTTGCGGTCCCTCTGACACTTCTATTAAATACGAGAGCAAGAGGGACGGTACGACACGAAATTCGAGTTTCGTAGTAGCCCTGCTGTTCCCTCGGGAAATGTGCATTTTTCCGAGATAAAAAGTATCCTATGTCACTCTCTGGTCCATAAACTATCTCTATGCCAAAAATCACGTTGATCCATCGCTCCGTTTCGACGTGAAAGAACAACGACGTGAACATACAAACACACTTTCGCATTTATAATATTATTATGGATTATGGCACTCAAAAATTATGGCATGTGATATTAGGCAAATGAGTTGCTTAACTTCAAACTCAAATAAGTCCAATTCTAAGAATTTTACGATTTTGGTATCAAAATAAAAGGCAAATAAAACAGATACTCTCCTCAGAAGGTAGAGTGGACTTATCCGAGTTTGAAGTTAAGCGACTCAAAACCATTTTGGCAAATGAAATTAGTACAAATGAAATAATGGGAAACTAAGGGATACCCATGTTTGGATGACTATAAAAACAAAAAGTACTCACTCCTTTCATCGTAATTTAAATTAACCATAGCAATATTACTAAAGGTTTTATCCCTATTTTTATCATGGGTAATTTTACTGCTACCCTGTATAGGCTTCACAATGACATTAGATACTGTCTGATAGTTGTGATCTACAGCAATTCGAACAGGCATTTCATTTTTAACGTCATTCTTGTCATCACAGATTATCTCTTCAACCACAGTTTCAACATCCTCTGCCTCATCAGCTAATATTTCATCATCAAGAGCTTCTTCATCACCCATTGCTTCTTCTTCACCCATAAGGTCATCATCAACTTTGGTTTCTTCAACACCCGAACCATCATATTCAATCTGAACTGTGTCCTTCACCAGTTGGTAATACAGAGGATCTAGAGCCTGTACGTCTTCAAAGGCCTCATCTTCAGGGTTTTCAGTGACTGTTACTATGGCAAACCTTGAGAGGCTACTTATTTGACATGGCTGAAATAAACAACATGATTATCCTATGAATATTGTAAATAAATTAACTATCACGGACATTGACACCAATTGACTAAGTCCCAAACTAAGCAAAGCTTGTGCTATCGATATTAGGCAATGGAGAAATTAGATAACTACATACTTAAAAATACATATTAAACATCCAAGACCCGAGAACAACACACACACGCACGCAAACACGCACGCACGCACGCACGCACGCACGTACGCATGCACGCACGCACGCAAACACACCCACACACACACACACACACGATAATATGTAGGTGTATTTATGTTTAGTAATTCCTGCGTATTCAGTGATAGTTACTTTGATAATGTATAAGTGTCCTAATACCAAACCGCTGATCTTCATAACACAGGTTATCCTAGCATGAAGATCAGAGGATCTTTTGTTGAAGTATTTAACAAACCTTTTCTGACTTTAATTTCATTGTTATGTATAATTCTTGCAACTAGAACTTATTATAGTTAAGATCTCAGATTTGTAAGTGCGTGCGTGGTTATTATCTAATAAATTTATTATTATTAATGAAGCTAAAAGTTTTTTTTAGTAAAAGTAGCATTTTTTCCAATCAAAATCGACACAGACACAGTGTCGTCGGAGCTCCTACTTGTTTTGGCCCTTCAGGCCACTGCAATTCACTGTTGTTGATTTGTTTTACATTCTGTTTCACTGAATTTCGGCAGCTTCAGCCGAACTTCGACATTCGGCCAAAACTCGGTTTAGATGCTGAACATTCGGCACTAGAAAAAAGAACCTACTTGAAATTAAAATCGAAAGCATTTCATTAACGGAAAAATGAAATATTCTTAGTTCCTATTATTTTAATAAACATCTTGATTACAACTCGTAAATTGAGTTAAAAAATAGTTTTTGGTTTCTCAATTTTCACAAACTAAACATTGAGAAGCATTAAGATTCTCTTTCTTTCTTTATTACTTACTCGTCCATTCAGCAAGTCTGCAATCGCGCTCTGGGCTTTGCTCACGCGCGTCCTGAAGGCAGCCAACTTTATAACCATTTGCTTGCACTCCCAGCACACCCAGTCATCCTCGTTGAACTGGAATGACATTTGAAGATAATGAATGATACATAACCATCCAAGCTAGTCCCTTATTACAATAATCCCTCATTACACCTTGGTTTGTCTCAGTGTTAGTATCCTGCTTTCAGGGTGCCCTCACAAACAAATTTTTGCATATGAAGAGTTAAACTATCACCACTGTGTGAGATTTGCCAGAAGGAAGGTAAACTAGTCCCATGCAGGTTGCATGACAAAGCAAGTACAGTCAGCAAAAAAACCTTGTTAAAATGAAATTTTGTACAGACAATTTTAGAAAATGGTATTACTGTACATGCATGAATAAATAATTTATATGCCAAGAAACTGTTTAGTGCATCGACATAAGGTACATACCTAGATGTCGATGGTTTAGTGCATCTCTATCTTAGTATCTTTGCTAATGAAGAATGACGTAGACGTATATTAACAAAGGCAGAGCAGAAGAGACGGAATTTGTGCTAAACTTCCTTTTAAAAGTTTTGAAAGTTAAGTGCGTGCACAAGTTAAAAAGTCCATAAAATAAAAAGCAAACTGCTCAATAAATACTCACTGTCAAAGCGTAGCAAAAGAAGGCGTGTTCCTTGAAGTCTTTTATCGCGCCCAATGTTCTATCTTGGCTCAAACACCCCGCACAAATCGCTCGCCGTAATGCTTGAACATTTGGATTCAACATTTTGAATTCAAAGAAAACGTGAATTTTGGTCGTAGATTACGTGGGCGACCATTAATATTTACTTGACGCCAACAAGACGCCAATGACGCTCTGCTCTATTTTCTTCAAACATGTAATGGCCGACCGACCGAGTTTTCACAACCGCACCGCACCACCGCACCCCTCAGCCCCTCCCAACAGAGCTGCAGGGTTACTACGAAACTCTAATCTCGAAGTTCGTGTCGTGCGGTCCCTCTCGCTCTCGTATTAAATGTACTAAGTGTCAGAGGGACCGTACGACTGTCTACGACACGAACTTCGAGTTTCGTAGTAGCCCTGCTGGTTCTATTGTTTGAGTGATTGATAAAAACTCTGTTTACTGTTAGTAAAATACTACAGATTTTACAGAAAAATAGAACCGTATTCATAATTTTTTTTTGACATTGTTTTGACATTTACTGAAATGTGAAAATGTCAAGTACACAAAAAAAACAACACTTTCTTCCTCTTATCTGCTCTGCTCTTGTTTATTTTTGATGATAATTCTCAAGTTGTCTTCTATTTTCCATTACAATGTGTGATGCTGGTGTAACGTTGACCCGGGAATCCATTTGTGTGACATGTTTGAGTCAAGACAGGAAGCTGTTTCCTATTAATGATTCTAAATCACATGCCTTGTTTCTAGACGTAAGTTTTTTTGGTTTTAATTTTTTTATTAAATATTGAGGCCTAATTATTGGTAACTAAAGCTGTCTGTAGATCAGAATGTTTCTTTATTCCCTCTGCGCTCTCTCTTTAGGACCGTCTGCGCATTTAACCGACTGCTCTAGGCATTGGTGAAAAATTTAATCAAACATTTTTTTTTGTATGTATATGTCTGAAGTTCAATAACTTGGATACCTTAACACCAGTAGTTAACCTCTTCAATTCACCGCCTCAAACCAAACGGAGTGAGTTGCTCTGTAAACCACAGAAAACCAGCAACA
>NC_133501.1:1254792-1259190 GCF_025370935.1 Choristoneura fumiferana
CCAATTACCCTGTCACAGAAATCCTAATTATGTTCGTGATTTTCATGAGGACATTACTGTAGTTAAGGGTTTACGGCCAATATTTTTTTGTAATTTTTCTCTGCGTATACTTATACAGTTGTCGCCATTAACTTCGTAGCTGTATAAGTGTTCAAAATATCTGATCTCGATAATATTGACTATAGGTACACCATACGACTGTAGGTATATCAGTAAACGTATCCAAGTGCTTTTATTTTATTTAATTCGTCTCTATATTTTGTTTCATGTTATTTTCTAACATAAGTTGATCACACCAGTAATGTTAACATTACTATTATTATTTGTTATCGAATACTCGGCAAAATAAAAACGAAACGCATAATGGCTGACAGGCGACCATTTTGCCATTTTCTCCAAACTTTAAGAACTTGGAATAATAAAATAGTACCTGGGCGACCAAGCTTTGCTCGGGCTAAAACTCGATAATAAGCGTTTTCCCAGAGATAAGACCAAATCGCCCCGGGTATCAAAATTATAAACAAAGAATCGCTTCACCTCCTTGGTTGTCCCGTCTTAGATCAATCATTTGAAAACTTCGTCGACGCAAAAATTCAAAATTTCAAAGCAACATCGCACCGTTTGGTCAAAATTAATCTTCATTCAGCCTATTCAATCATTAAGCATTGTCTTTTGTCCCAAAATTTACATATATACTTCGCGGAACCCATTTTTGGAAATATCCCACTTTGACTTCAAAATTAGATAAATTAGTCGTAGAAACACTCACTTCAGTCTTCAATATTCCTTTTGACGATAGATCTTGGACCCAGGCTACCCTACCCATTAGGTTCGGCGGCCTTGGAATCCGTAAAATTTCTTGTGTTGCTCTACCTGCGTTCTTGTCCTCGGTGCATGGTGCACAAAGCCTTATAGCGAAAATATTAGATCCATCCATTGGATCTGTGGAGGCTGCACACTGCTCCGAGGCCATGAACGTTTGGTCCATAACCTGTCCCGACACGGACCAGCCTGCCAATCCCTGCTCGCAGAGGCAATGGGACGAGCCGCTCTGTCAACTAGTACGGAAAAACCTTTTAGAAACGTCAACTAGTTCGGCAGACCGTGCTCGTCTCCTTGCGACTGCGGAGAATCGGGTCTGTGGCTGCAGGCGCTACCTTCTCCAAACATAGGTACTTTTTTAGACAACACCACCTTTCGCCTGGCAGCTAGCTTACGTTTGGGGCATCAATAAATCAGCCACATCGTTGTCAATGCGGCGCCATGGTGGACATACTGGGTCACCATGGCCTCTCATGTGTCCGGAGCGCTGGTAGGATCTCCCGCCACGCCAGCATTAACGACATCATCCGTCGGGCCCTTGTCAGTGCGAGAGTTCCGGCAGTCCTCGAGCCCAGCGGGCTGGCCAGGAACGACGGCAAGAGGCCTGACGGAATGTCGCTGGTGCCTTGGAGCATGGGTCGGCCGCTAGTTTGGGATGCCACTTGCGTTGATACCCTAGCACCGTCCCATGTTCCAAGCACCAGCGTCACCGCTGGCGCTGCGGCATCTTCGGCTGAAAGCCTCAAACGCCGCAAATATGCCGCCCTGGGAACCAGCTACATGTTTGCGGCATTTGGTGTTGAAACCTTGGGGCCTTGGGGGCCAAGTGCGCGTCGGCTGTATAAAGATTTGTCGACGCGCCTAATAGAGGCCTCGGGCGACCAGAGGGCTGGCCACTATTTCGCACAGCGTATAAGTATCGCTATACAACGAGGAAATACGGCCAGCCTTCTGGGCACCTTACCCATTGACGGCGATTTAGGCCAAATTTTCTATTTATAGTTTAATTATGTTTTATTATATGTTTGTTTTTAACATAACCTGATTTTCATAGTTATATACCTACATTAATCTTTTCAAAATTTACTGATAAACAATGATTTCAATATCGGGAAAAATCACACACGATATTTTATAGTAAAGACCAAATTAGATCAGAGCCGTTTTCGATATCCTGAAATATATATATATATATACAAGAATTGCTCCTTTAAAGGTATTAGATAAATTCGGAATCTCGCTATCATCGTTCATCTACCATTACCTCTCATATTTCGTTTTCTAAATTATTATTACCGTACAACGGCAAAACCTACTAGTCAGAATATTTTATTGTTTGTTTTTTAGAAAAATATGACTAGTAGGTTTTGCCGTTGTACGGTAATAATAATTTAGAAAACGAAATATGAGAGTAATGGTAGATGAACGATGATAGCGAGATTCCGAATTTATCTAATACCTTTAAAGGAGCAATTCTTGTATATATATATATATATTTCAGGGATATCGAAAACGGCTCTGATCTAATTTGGTCTTTACTATAAAATATCGTGTGTGATTTTTCCCGATATTGAAATCATTGTTATCAGTAAATTTTGAAAAGATTAATGTAGGTATATAACTATGAAAATCAGGTTATGTTAAAAACAAACATATAATAAAACATAATTAAACTATAAATAGAAAATTTGGCCTAAATCGCCGTCAATGGGTAAGGTGCCCAGAAGGCTGGCCGTATTTCCTCGTTGTATAGCGATACTTATACGCTGTGCGAAATAGTGGCCAGCCCTCTGGTCGCCCGAGGCCTCTATTAGGCGCGTCGACAAATCTTTATACAGCCGACGCGCACTTGGCCCCCAAGGCCCCAAGGTTTCAACACCAAATGCCGCAAACATGTAGCTGGTTCCCAGGGCGGCATATTTGCGGCGTTTGAGGCTTTCAGCCGAAGATGCCGCAGCGCCAGCGGTGACGCTGGTGCTTGGAACATGGGACGGTGCTAGGGTATCAACGCAAGTGGCATCCCAAACTAGCGGCCGACCCATGCTCCAAGGCACCAGCGACATTCCGTCAGGCCTCTTGCCGTCGTTCCTGGCCAGCCCGCTGGGCTCGAGGACTGCCGGAACTCTCGCACTGACAAGGGCCCGACGGATGATGTCGTTAATGCTGGCGTGGCGGGAGATCCTACCAGCGCTCCGGACACATGAGAGGCCATGGTGACCCAGTATGTCCACCATGGCGCCGCATTGACAACGATGTGGCTGATTTATTGATGCCCCCAAACGTAAGCTAGCTGCCAGGCGAAAGGTGGTGTTGTCTAAAAAAGTACCTATGTTTGGAGAAGGTAGCGCCTGCAGCCACAGACCCGATTCCCACTCCGCAGTCGCAAGGAGACGAGCACGGTCTGCCGAACTAGTTGACGTTTCTAAAAGGTTTTTCCGTACTAGTTGACAGAGCGGCTCGTCCCATTGCCTCTGCGAGCAGGGATTGGCAGGCTGGTCCGTGTCGGGACAGGTTATGGACCAAACGTTCATGGCCTCGGAGCAGTGTGCAGCCTCCACAGATCCAATGGATGGATCTAATATTTTCGCTATAAGGCTTTGTGCACCATGCACCGAGGACAAGAACGCAGGTAGAGCAACACAAGAAATTTTACGGATTCCAAGGCCGCCGAACCTAATGGGTAGGGTAGCCTGGGTCCAAGATCTATCGTCAAAAGGAATATTGAAGACTGAAGTGAGTGTTTCTACGACTAATTTATCTAATTTTGAAGTCAAAGTGGGATATTTCCAAAAATGGGTTCCGCGAAGTATATATGTAAATTTTGGGACAAAAAGACAATGCTTAATGATTGAATAGGCTGAATGAAGATTAATTTTGACCAAACGGTGCGATGTTGCTTTGAAATTTTGAATTTTTGCGTCGACGAAGTTTTCAAATGATTGATCTAAGACGGGACAACCAAGGAGGTGAAGCGATTCTTTGTTTATAATTTTGATACCCGGGGCGATTTGGTCTTATCTCTGGAAAACGCTTATTATCGAGTTTTTAGCCCGAGCAAAGCTTGGTCGCCCAGGTACTATTTTATTATTCCAAGTTCTTAAAGTTTGGAGAAAATGGCAAAATGGTCGCCTGTCAGCCATTATGCGTTTCGTTTTTATTTTGCCGAGTATTCGATAACAAATAATAATAGTAATGTTAACATTACTGGTGTGATCAACTTATGTTAGAAAATAACATGAAACAAAATATAGAGACGAATAAAATAAAATAAAAGCACTTGGATACGTTTACTGATATACTTACAGTCGTATGGTGTACCTATAGTCGATATTATCGAGATCAGATATTTTGAACACTTATACAGCTACGAAGTTAATGGCGACAACTGTATAAGTATACGCAGAGAAAAATTACAAAAAAAATATTGGCCGTAAACCCTTAACTACGGTAATGTCCTCATGAAAATCACGAACATAATTAGGATTTCTGTGACAGGGTAATTGGTACTAGTATTGTGAATCCGTTTGACAACACTTTGATACATGTGTCTAGACTTAGCGTCAAACGGAACTCCCG
>NC_133501.1:1259691-1316581 GCF_025370935.1 Choristoneura fumiferana
GATACACACAGAGGTCAAACTTTATAACACCCCTCTTTTTGCGTGGGGATCAGAAATTAATGCATGTATTGTTGACTGTACTTGCATTGCCTCATACGGATTTGCTTGCTGAGCATGATGAGCAGGTCGTTTTTATCAAATGTAGAGCGAGATAATCTACACTGCTTCCGTGCCTCTCAAAAGGCGCTATCGTAATTTTTATTTGGCGCTGGATGGAAACTGGGAAATGGCCCTCTGCCATCTGGTGTGTAGAGTGACCGCTCTTTTCAATAGCGTATATTGGTCTAGTGCCCACCCAAGATGTTGGGCTACTGTGTGACGTATAAAAATTTTAACCCTTGCCTTTTCTTTTTTTTAAATAAACGCTCAACAAACGCCGTTGTATGGTTATGGTTTCCTTTGACTTTTGTTGGTGACGTTTAAAATTAAAACTCAACTGTCAGTGTTGCTGCCAGTAAATTTCAGTCCTTACGGTTTTATGTGTTTTTCAAATTGAAGAGAACATGTTTTTGTCTGAAGTGATGTTACTATTTCAGGATAAATCAAGTAAGTACTTGTTTTCATCTTTTCAGAATAGATCGGCTTCGTTATATTTTCCTCCGTTTAACTTGGTTTATGTCTCAGCGCTTGCGCATGACAACATTCAAGAAGTGTCAGAAGGTCGAACTGACTTGACAACTGTTTTTTTTTTTCTCTCTGAGGGCCGCCGTCCAAGAGCTGCGAGAGCTTTCTTTTTACATTTGGCTATTGCCGCAGACGTTCCTCCTTTCTATCCCTTCACCTCGTATTTTCTTTCAAACGAACGCGCTGAGCATAATTTTGCAAACGCGACGCCAAATGTCGCGTGGTAAGTTTATATTTTTTTTGAGAATTCATTTTGGCGGTAGCTTCGTGTACTGCAAGTGGTAACCGGATTTTGTCCATTTCAGCATAACACACGACGTGGAGCTGCTGAAACCTCCGGAGAGTCGACAGACGTCACCCTTAGCCTGGCCAGCTAAAGCGGGACCTTCATTCCTCTCCGGTGAGTCCAACAATTTCGACCACAGAACTCCGGAACCAGTTGCCCATAGGACAATTTGCGTCTCGTCCTATCGTCACACTTTTAATTTTTCTAATCCTGGGTATTTCTATTTCAGGAGGTTTTTGACGTCCAGTTTTTGACGTCCAGGTTTCATGCGTGGAGGTTTTTCTCGAAGTTTCAAGTCTTAGAGGTTCGCCCTTTGCCTGGGTCAACTTTCCTTCGGGTTGGTCGAGTCCCTGCGGGCTCCCGTGGTCCACCTCTCCAGGACACCTAGATAGCCGCCAAACCCCTGGGTAGTTCTCCGAGCCGAGGTACACTCATTTTTTACCATTAAACTTCCGGTCCAGTCGCCGCATCGACTGGTGGCGCTCAACATTTTCCTTTTAAATAACTTTACTAAGCGAACAAAAACTGTGCAGGCGGACATTCAGTTGAGGTAGCCCAAACAACCCACCAGCTCTATTTAACCACTGGCTAGCCGAGAGCCCTATTCATATGTATTTTTTTTTTCTGGTGGAAATAAATATATTGTCCAGAAACCTTTGTTTCCTTTTTTTTTATATCATCGACTTAGACGTCACAGTGGCAGCCCTCCGTGCGGCTTTAGTTTGGGTTAAATTCTATGTCGTTACTAGCTGTAGAAATTCTCAACTGAACTTTCTGCTTGTTATTTTTGTTCGCTTATATGTACTTTAATGAGTAATGACTGCTGTAAAGTTTGTAGTAAACAAATTGTCATGTTGAGTTTGTAATCAACAATTAAATTTTTTCCTTTCTAAACAATTTATGTGAAAAGTATGTTCATATTTAGTTGAGTTTGTAATCAACAATTAAAATTTTTCCTTTCTAAACAATTTATGTGAAAAGTATGTTCATATTTAGTTGAGTTTGTAATCAACTATTTCACCTTATTTTTTTATAAAAATTTGTGGGTGTACTTATTAAATAAATTGTGGGTAGCTTATTAAGAGCCACCATTTTGTATAGCCGAATGCAGTGTTATAAAACTAGCTCAACTCACTTGAATTAACAATATAATAATACACTTATTAACAATAATTTTCTCTTTTGGTAGCTTTTACAGTCAGCCTCAATAATAAAGTAATCAATATTATTTTTATTGTCATTGCGTTTCAAACTCCTATTGCTTGAAATTTTAGAGATAAATGCATTAATCATTAATTAATATACTCTGTACTGTTTACTAGTCATTTTTGGTACAGTCAGTGACAATTATTTTGTACTTTTGTTAAAAATTTAAAAACATATTGCTGCCTTTCTGCAGTCACTTATAATTTTAGGTACAGTCAGTAACAATTTTTTTTTGTGCACTTGTTAAATTTTTTTTTAAATATAATTATTGCTGCTTTTCTGCAGTTAGTTAATAATATTTGGTACAGTCGACAGTCAGTAAACATTTTTCTTTTGAACTTTTGTTAAAAAATTAAAAAAAAAATAGTGCTGATTTTCTGCAGTTATTTGATAATATTTGGTACAGATTACAGTTGGTAAACATTTTCTTTGAACTTTTGGTATAATCAGGAACATTTATTTGTGAATACTTTGCTTTGAAATTTAAGAATACATTATTGCATTTATGCGGTCAGTTACAAAATTCATTACACCCAGCTGCATATTTTGTGTATTTTGTTACAAATTGAAATATATTGCTACATTTCTGCGGTCTGTTACGAAATTAAGTACAGTCGGCTGCATATTTTGTGTATTTTTGTTAAAAAATTACAATATATTGCTACATTTCTGCGGTCTGTTACGAGATTAAGTACAGTCGGCTGCATATTTTGTGTATTTTGTTAAAAAATTAGAATACATTGCTACATTTCTGTGGTCGGTTACGAGATTTAGTACAGTCAGCTGCGTATTATGTGTATTTTTGTTAAACATTAAAAATACATTGCTGTATTTCTGCAGTCGGTTATAACTTTCGGTACAGTCGGCGGCAAATTTTTTGTGTAATTAATTTTGAAAAATAAAAAAATAAAACATTACTTACATTGCTGCATTTCTGAAGTAAGTCAATAGCGATTGTAAAATAGTGTTGACTAATTACTATTTTTTTTTATCTTTATTGGCATCTAACTGCTATTGCACGAATAGGAAATGGAGGAACGTCCTATTATATGGAATTTATTACATAAGGATGAGTTAGCTTATGAAGTCCGCATTAGGAGTACTGTACCTGCGGAGGATGTGAATACTTTGCGCACACAGTTGCGAAAACTTGTAAAAGAGTACCCGTCGGATGAAATTGTTAATTTTGTGGGCGATGTTGCTGAAGAGCTGAACAGCACATCATGTAAACTTAAGGAGTTATCTCAACTGATTACACCTTCGTCGCGTACTTTAATATTAAAGGCTTTAAACCGAATTCAGGCCTTAGCGCACCACCTTTTTCACCGTCTAACGCGAATCACCCCAGATGAAGCTAACCTTACCTCATATCACGAGCAAATGGATATGCTCAATAAATTTTTGTCTAAGTTGGATAATTTATTTCAGATTTTTAAAACTAGCACTCAACAGTATCAGGTACCTGATGAGCCACCTACTGAGGCTGTTACTCCAGCTCCCATAACTTTAAATAAATACCAAACTATCGGCTCGCTTAACTTAAAATATGACGGTCGAACTTGTGTTAGGGTTTTTCTTCAGCGACTTGAGGAACTTTGTAGTTCACGTGGTATTCCAGCGGAAAGGTTGTTTGTTTCAGCCGTCGAGTTGTTCGAGGGAGATGCATTGCAGTGGTACAGATCTGTGAAACCTGATTGTTCTTCATGGGCTCAGCTGGAATCGTTGCTTTTGGCGGAATTTTTACCGTTCGACTATGACAGGCGGTTGCTGAAGGAAATTCGCAGTCGAACCCAGAGGTCCACACGAAAGTATATGTTCTTATCTTAGCGTAATGCTAAATTATTTTAGTCGGTTGACGTTGCCTCTTACCGAAAAGGAGAAGTTTGATATCGTGTATTTGAACATAAGGCCGGAATATTCCGTTCCCTTGGCATTGGATCCCGTGGAATCTCTTAGTGAACTTAAGCGTGTTTGTCGTATTCTTGAGGACAGCTGGCATCGCGCTAACACTTTTGTAGAACCTCCAAAACCTTCTACGAGTGCGCTTGCCACAGACCTATGTTTCAAATCTGTTTTGAAGCCTCGGGTAGAGATAGCCTCGGCGAAAATATTTTGTCCTCGTTGCAGGGTAGACACCCATACTCTTCGCGAATGTCAATCGAAAGACATTGTTTGTTTTCGATGCGGGAAAAAGGGTGTGAGGAGTCCCTCTTGCCCTGACTGCTTAATTAAGTCCTCTAATTCGGGAAATCGGTCAAAAAACTAATAAACTCGAACCGTTTTAGCAAATCTGTTTCGAGCTCCTCCGGTCGTAAACGTGGGAACTCTTCTCGTGATAGTGTTAATAGAGACGGTGTGAAGCTTAACGCCTTTGTTTCTTCCAGCGTTTCTGCGGTTCGGAATTTTGTTGATAGTGGGGACGACCGTCCTTATATTTCTCTAGTTATTTATAACCATCGTTTAAATGGGTTACTCGATTCAGGTTCTTCGATTTCTATATTGGGATCGGACCTGTCCGATTTGTTTTTGTCTTTGGGAGCTCCGCTACACGGTTGCCGTGATATTACTTATATTGCCACCGCTAACGATTCCCAGGCTATGGTAAAAGGATATTTGTCTTTACCGGTTAAGGTTCGTAACTTAACTCGTGTAATTAAGTTTTATGTTATACCGGATGTGACTACTCCATTGATTTTAGGCGTTGATTTTTGGAAAGCCTTTAACATTGCTCCAAATTTATTTAAAGACTTTAGTGTTAACAAGGATGTCACGACCCAGAATTTTGTTTCTGAGGTTCGGCTGCACTCCTTTGATCAGCTTAACCCTGATCAAAGAGTAATCGCAGATAATATGATACGTAATTTTGAAAGCATTTCTTTTGAAAGGAAAGGTCTAGGGCGTACGGATCTACTTGTTCACACCATTGATACTGGCGATTGTAAACCTATAAAGCAGCGATATTATCCCATCTCACCTCACCGGCTAGTAGAATTGAATCGGCATTAGACGAAATGCTGGCACAGGATGTGGTCGAAGCTAGCACGAGTGCTTGGAACAACCCGACTCTTTTTACGCCTAAGTCTAACGGTGAATTACGCTTCTGCATTGATAGTCGCAAATTGAATTCAGTGAGTAAGCATGATGCCTATCCTTTACCTTACGTTTCTGGTATCCTTGACCAGTTAAGAGATGCTAGGTTTCTTTCTTCTATTGATTTAAAAAGTGCATTTTGGCAAATACCGCTTGATGAGCAATCTAAAGAGCGTACCGCGTTTACCGTCCCCGGTCGTGGTCTTTTTCAATTTAAGGTGATGTGTTTCGGTTTGACAGGCGCTCCGGCGACGCAACAAAGGTTGATGGACAAATTGTTTGGACCAGAATTTAACGGTAGGCTTTTCGTTTATTTGGATGATATCATCGTTGTTAGTAAAGCGTTTGATGATCATATTTCTTTGCTTAACCGTGTTTTGGATCGTTTAAAATCTGCAAATTTGACCATTAACTTCGGCAAATCCAAATTTTTTCGAAGTGAATTAAAATATCTTGGATACGTGGTAGATGAGCGAGGGTTACGCACGGATCCATCTAAAATACAATCTATTGTAGACTACCCTACTCCGTGTAATCGTAAAGAGGTTAAGATGTTTTTAGGTACCGCTTCTTATTATAGACGTTTCATTCAAAATTTCAGTGATATTGCCGCTCCTTTGAATGCGCTGACGAGCACACGTAAGAATGCGCCTCCTTTTGTTTGGTCTGATGACGCTGACAAGTCGTTTCAGAAGTTAAAGTCTGCCTTAGTGTCTGCCCCCATTTTGTCTTGTCCCGATTTTTCCAAACCCTTTGCTGTGCATTGTGATGCTTCTGGGTACGGTATTGGTGGAACCTTGACGCAGACATCTGCGGACGGTCAGGAACACCCAATCGCTTTCGCCAGCCGATCTTTAAACAAGGCCGAGCGGAATTATTCGGCTACAGAAAGGGAAGCTTTGGCAGTAGTATTTTCTATAGAACATTTTCGTCCTTATTTGGAGGGAGGTCAACGTTTTCAAGTGGTAACTGACCATTCAAGTTTGAAATGGTTTTTCAATTTAACTAATCCCACTGGACGCTTAGCCCGTTGGGGATGTCGTCTTTCACCTTACGATTTTGAAATTGTTCACCGCAAGGGTAAGGAACACGTTGTCCCGGACGCGTTGTCGCGTGCTGTGCCCGTTTTGGAGATCCACTCTTGCGATTGGTACAACAAACTTTATCAAAAATGCGAACGGTTTCCCACTTCTTGTCCAAACTTCATTATTAACGACGGCAAATTGTATCGTTATTCCAAAAATAAGTTTAACTTTTCTAATGAATTCGATTGGAAAGAAGTAGTCCCTTCTGACCGTCGGTCTGAGTTGCTGCAGTCTTGTCATTGTGATGAACTTGTTCATCTTGGAACGTTTAAAACTTACAAGCGTCTTTCTCAGAATTATTACTGGCCTGATTTATACCAGGATGTTGTAAACTTTATTAAAAATTGTGACGTGTGTTCTGCTTATAAACACTCTCAGAAACCGCCAGCAGGTCTTATGGGGAATCCCAAAGTCTGTTCACGTCCTTTTGAATCAATTAGTATGGATTTGGTAGGTCCATTGCCACGTTCTCGCGCTGGTTATACGTATATTTTTACGGTTGTTTGTTGTTTTTCTAAATACGTTTTGTTGTTTCCTTTGCGGCGAGCCGTGGGCAAGACTATAGCACAGCGGCTTGAGGATGAAGTCTTTCTTAAGCACGGCATACCGCGCACCGTAATAGCAGACCACGGAACGCAGTTCACTGGAAGGGAGTTGAATGCTTTGTTTGAGAGATACGACATTCCACAGGTTCATTTAATTCCACGTCATTGTCCTCAGGTTTCTACTGTAGAACGTTACCACCGTACTTTAATGACTGCCGTGTCTATTTTGGTCCAACAAGATCATCGTTTGTGGGATACTACATTGCCTAAAGTCCAATTTGCCCTAAATACAACTGTTAACGAATCTACCAGGTTCACTCCTTTTTTCTTGGTACATGGTCGCGAAGCTATTCCCTGTGGTAAGGTTTACGTTAGTCAAAGAACCTCACAGTTAGATTTGTCCTGTGCTTCACCCGAAGATTACGCTGCTAAATTGGGAGGCTTGCATGATGTTTTTAATAGGGTTTTGTCCGCTTTGGCTAAGTCTCATGAGCGAAATGCTCGTAATTACAACAAAGGACGTCGGTCAAATGAATACGAAGTAGGAGATGTTGTGTGAAAAAAAACGTTCCCTCAGAGTGATGCCAGTAAATTCTTCATGGCAAAACTCGCACCTCGTTATGAGAAATGTCGTGTGTTATGTAAACATTCTCCTCTGGTATACGAGCTGGAAAGTGTCGTTACTGGTAAGAATTTAGGTTTTTGGCATATTCAACACCTTAAAGGTGATTAACTTTACTCATTGCATAGACTTATGCTTCTATTCTGCTGTAGACGCTGGACGTGCAGTCCGTTGTTGTTTTACCTCTCACTGCACCGCCAGGGTCTCAGTGTTGTTCATAGTTTAGTTTGTTTTACTTGTTCAGTCAGTAGCTGCTCTGATGAAGCTCTTGACTGATAGACGTGTAGGTTCGATAAGGTGTTATTTTTTTCCCTTATCCTTTGATAAGGTGTTATTTTCCTTATCCTTTAGTGGGATGGTTTTTTTTCCCTCGTTCAGTCCGTAGCTGTTTAATAAAGCTCTTGACTGGTAAAGCGCGTGGGTTCGATAGGGTGTTGTTTTTTGTATCCTTTGTTAGGAGGTTATTGTACCCTTCTATAGGATGTTTCTTTTTATCCTACGATAGGAACTATTTTAGGTTTACTTCGCTTTGCGTTGTTTTCTTTTTTTTCATTGTTATTCTTTGGTTAAGAATTGATGTTATGGTGAGTTGAGTCGCTTGGTATTTCTTGCCGGCGTCTCTACTGTTTGTAAGTCAGGACACTGGACGTTTTCCTTCGAGTCTCGCGTTCAGATGTTGTTTTGTATTCTCGGTGTGTTGTAGAAGCTGGGGGCCAGCTTAAAATTTTGCCTTACGTCAAAATTTTCCTTGGGTTGGGGGGTACTGTGACGTATAAAAATTTTAACCCTTGCCTTTTCTTTTTTTTTAAATAAACGCTCAACAAACGCCGTTGTATGGTTATGGTTTCCTTTGACTTTTGTTGGTGACGTTTAAAATTAAAACTCAACTGTCAGTGTTGCTGCCAGTAAATTTCAGTCCTTACGGTTTTATGTGTTTTTCAAATTGAAGAGAACATGTTTTTGTCTGAAGTGATGTGTTACTAGTCAGGATAATTCAGAATAAAGTAAGTACTTGTTTTCATCTTTTCAGAATAGATCGGCTTCGTTATTTTTCTCCGTTTAACTTGGATTATGTCTCAGCGCTTGCGCATGACAACATTCAAGAAGTGTCAGAAGGTCGAACTGACTTGACAACCTGTGTATTTTTTCTCTCTGAGGGCCGTCCAAGAGCTGCGAGAGCTTTCTTTTTACATTTGGCTATTGCCGCAGACGTTCCTCCTTTCTATCCCTTCACCTCGTATTTTCTTTCAAACGAACGCGCTGAGCATAATTTTGCAAACGCGACGCACAAATGTCGCGTGGTAAGTTTATATTTTTTTTGAGAATTCATTTTGGCGGTAGCTTCGTGTACTGCAAGTGGTAACCGGATTTTGTCCATTTCAGCATAACACTACACGTGTGGAGCTGCTGAAACCTCCGGAGAGTCGACAGACGTCACCCTCAGCCTGGCCAGCTAGCGCCAGCTCGGGAACCTTCATTCCTCTCCGGTGGTCCAACAATTTCGACCACAGAACTCCAGGAACCAGTTCCCATAGGACAACTTGCGTCTCGTCCTATCGTCACATTTTTAATTTTTCTAATTCCTGGGTATTTCATTTCAGGAGGTTTTTGACGTCCAGGTTTTGACGTCCAGGTTTCATGCGTGGAGGTTTTTCTCGAAGTTTCAAGTCTTAGAGGTTCGCCCTTTGCCTGGGTCAACTTTCCTTCGGGTTGGTCGAGTCCCTGCGGGCTCCCGTGGTCCACCTCTCCAGGACACCTAGATAGCCGCCAAACCCCTGGGTAGTTCTCCGAGCCGAGGTACACTCATTTTTTTACCATTAAACTTCCGGTCCAGTCGCCGCATCGACTGGTGGCGCTCAACATTTTCCTTTTAAATAACTTTACTAAGCGAACAAAAACTGTGCAGGCGGACATTCAGTTGAGGTAGCCCAAACAACCCACCAGCTCTATTTAACTACTGGCTAGCCGAGAGCCCTATTCTTATGTATTTTTTTTTCTGGTGGAAATAAATATATTGTCCAGAAACCTTTGTTGTTTTTTTTATATCATCGACTTAGACGTCACAACTGATTCGAAATTCTATAATACCTACTGATATCTTCACAAAAAAATCCAGGCCAGGCCCCCCTGGAAAATAACCCTAGATATGCCAATGCTCCTTTTGCATAGCAATGTTGTAAGCAATGTTCAAATTCAATCCTAATATGATAGAAAATATAATTAAATCGTTTGAAGCACAGCCTACCTCATTGTGATACTTGTTCTGATGACTAGCCCTCTTCTCAGCATCGTCGAAAATCTCAACACAGCTCATACATTTGTGCGCTGCTTTAACAAATACAGGATCACCTCTTTCCACTTCCATATTTTTCATAACCTCACTAACATCAGCAGGTATCTTTCTTACCAATAGAGTTCTATGTTCCTTTAATTTAGTATTTATAAATCTATATTTCCCTTCTCTTATCTTAAGTCTCTTTTCATTGAATTCTTTGGATTTTCTAAAATTTTCATCACCACTTCTAACAGGTTTCACATCAATCTTAGTTTCTTCTTCAACTTTGGTTTCTGGCTCTTCTTTGACATCAGTTTCAGAGAAGTTTTCAAAAGTGTCAATTTGGTCATCGAAATCGGTTTCGTTTTCTATTTTGACTGGTTCTGGTTTTTCTTCTTCTTTATATGTATTGATTTCATTGATTTGTTCA
The DNA here is from genome assembly GCF_025370935.1 of Choristoneura fumiferana. NCBI lineage: Eukaryota > Metazoa > Arthropoda > Insecta > Lepidoptera > Tortricidae > Choristoneura > Choristoneura fumiferana. The sequence goes on from NC_133501.1 coordinate 1,269,855, forward strand.
GAGGTAGTTATTGTTGATAGCGAGTCTGGAAAAGGTGCCTTAAAAAAGATTGTTTTTTATTTTATTTTCCGTGAGAAATTTAACTGTCAAGCAGCTGTGTAGCTGGACATCGTCATCATCATCATCATATCAGCCACAGGACGTCCTTTAGATTTAGGCTTGGTTTACTAATATGTTGCATAAAATCAAATCTCATAATTTCGTTTCTCATAAGTTGTTATGATGAGATGAGATGTTAGCAGAATCATCATATCACAAAATTACTTTAATATGAGATATGAGAAGAAAAAATATGATATACCTGTTATGCAAAGTGTATTTCGGAGATTCGATATTATGCAAGATAAAGGGAACCCTTAGGCTTTTCCCATAGGAATCCAGGGTAGTGTATTGGATTCTTTTTACAAGCTTTTTTCTTTTTACATCTGCAGACACAATAGATATAGATACACACACACACACACACACACATACAATGCTTGCGCACTTGTTGTCTTTTTTTATTTTTAATGTAATTTAGGTTTTCTGGACTAAATTAGGTTTTATTCTGTTTCTTTTGTATTGTTTCACATATTGCACCACAGGGTCACAAGATACAGGCTCAGCCTAGTTTGGGGTCCGCTGGGCATAACTATACTGTAAACTTGTGAATTATTAAGAAAATAAATATTTTTGTATTTCTTTTTTAACTTGCAACATTCTTATATAAGTTTATATATATTATCCAATATTTGCAGATAACTTTATTTATCCAAAATTCACAGCTTTGACCAGAGTATCTTAAAGCAAGAAATGAAGTTGGTCCATCCAAACTGCCTGTTGAAGTTTAATATTTATTTACCCCCTGTTTTACCATCCATTGATTAAATTTATTTGATAGATAAATGGGTGGTGAAACAGCCCCTTAAAATAGGGTAGTCTCCAGATTGCCTATATTATGTACTGGCTGTTGGCTATATTTTCATAATTTTTGTTTAATTTCATTGAGAAAAGAATAAGCTTATCCAATATTTTCTCACTAACGTCACTGACAAACTAATTAATTATATTTTTTTAGGAAATTAGCCTAATGGACCTGTACCCAGTATTATGGCATATAATGATGATTAGCTGCATCAAAATTAATTTTTACCTGTTTATTTATGTACCAGAACTGCAACATCTCCTGTGCACGAGCTACTTTGCTGGTAAACATTCGGATTCTTTTTAACAGTGCCTTACACTCCCAGCATACAAGTATATCGGACAGTATCTGTTAGAAATTACAAAATATATAATAATATTGAATTATATTAAGTTATTTTTATGAGTTTTTACTTCAATTTTACCTATAGAATAATGTGTTTGTTTAACTCCTTATATGCTTAGGCTCGGATCTGCACACATGAAGTTAGCACATATCCGTTCCAAAGCTACTATGCACAGTATGTTCACATTTTACTAAGTTTCCTACTTAACTGCTGTAAAACATAGGTCAAAAATAATTTACACCGATTCAAATGCCGCCGCAATTGAGGTGTCAAATTGTGAAACCGGTCCCGCATACAATGGGTTAAATAAATTATGTATGAATTATACAAGATGGTCTACTGTATCATGTTTACCACCAACACAAAAATGGGTTGACTAGTTCTCCTTCATAACTTTTCGAAATGGAATGGTTTAAAATCCACAACAGTCAACAATACTTAGTAAAAACAACAGTTCTTTTCGTAAAACAAAAATGAAAAACTTACCAAATCCTGATTATCGAAGAATTTGTAAAAAATATCCACATATTCATCCACTGTTGAGAGCACCCTGTCTGTGCTAAGACATGCGCGGCAAAACGAAACGGTGCCGCCGTTTGTGAAATATTCAATTTTAACTGCACAGTTTTCCATTTTAACCCATTTATTGTGGTTTTCAATTGATCAATTTAAGAAAACAGTTCACTATGCTTAAAATTTATCCTATTGAATTCAATGGTTTCCCAAAGTCGACGTTGGATAAGACACGGCTTGTAGACTTTCTCTTTATACGATAGCGGTAAGTAAACAGACTGCGAGTTTTCAGATAAGCAACAAACACCATTTACTACAAAACAATCGAAAAATCTGACAGACTGTGTTTGACGGACGCCCGGGGTCGCGTCACAGAGTACTTTATATGGGTCGCGTCACGCCAAAACGTCACGCTTTCACGCCGTGCCATCAATCAACGCGTGACAGGGTAATTTTAAAACTCGCGAAGTGATTTGACTATAGATCCAGCTGGTGTTACCAATCCGCTTAAAGACTCCTTTATTGACTCGTTCTTTCGAGCGATTATTAATTTATCAGCCATCCGCTCCGGTTGTTCGGTCTTGTCTCGGTTACTACGATGCAGCTGGACTGAACTGAGTACAGATTCGTGAGAGAGAAAGATTTGTTCGTTAGTCAAGTCCGAGTTACCGAAACCAACCAACCAACCAAACATAATAAAAGACCAAGTCCAAATCCGATCCGCACTACTACGAAACTCCAAAACAAGTTCGTGTCGTTGCGTACTCTGACACTTATACTATTTAATACGACAACGGTTACGATACGAATCGATTCGTAGTACTTGATCCGATCCGAGTCGGCGAGAGCGAAACGGACGACGAGCAGTGAGTGACGGACGGCATCACGAGCGACGAGCGTCGATCCAGTCGGAGTTAGTAACTCCTTATATGGACGTCAAAAGGGACGGATCGCAGGTTCTGACTCTTGAATCTTCGCCAGATTTACCCATCAATCAACGCCGTTTTTTTGTCACGCCGGGCCACGATTTTTTTTTAAATTTTACACGGATGTTCGGAATATTTAAAAAAACGCTAATTCTTATTGAAAGCAATGTTTTTAAACAGAAAAATACTTCTTTTTTTTCACTAAAAAAAAAGCCGCACAATTTTGATTTGACAGTTGACCATCCTTGGACCATCCTGATTTTTTTTTAATTTTCCATCCACCGGTTTAGATTTTAGAGGACCACTCGATTTTAATGAAAATTTGCACTTTTTGAATTGAATTTTTCGCAAACAAATCACTGAATCGAAAAATTTCTTAGCAAACCGCTAGTAGCTAACTCAACCATTAATTTATTCAAACCAACCAAAAAATCTACTAATTAAGAGCGTTTATACCTGCTGAGCTAGCAACGTTGCATTTTTGTTCGTTTTTCTCGATTATTCCATAAAAATTGAATGAAAATTAAAAATATTTTCTGTTAGAACACAAGACTTCTTAATACTTATATAAGTTAATGTGTATACTCAAATAATTATTCGTGATATACTTTTACATTCCTTAAAAAGTAATATATTAAAATTTGGAATTGAAATAAAAAATACAAAAGATTCCAAAAAACAATCTTAATTTGATTGCTTAGTAACGACATCTCTTGTCCGGGTGAGGCGGTTGTCCAATGGAGTGCCGAAAAAAGTTTCTCGATGAGGGCTACGCTATAGATGTCGCTAGCGTCACTGCTTAAGTGGCTAAAATAAGAAACAAACAAGCTGAGATATGAGGTGCATAGGGGAAATTCGTGTCTGTACCGTTGACCATCAGTGGTGTAGCGGTATAGCACGCGGTACGGAATACCGAGGACCTGGGTTCGATTCCCAGTGATGGTCTTATTTTTCTGGTTTTTCTGTGCATCTATATTTCAGTTTGTATTTTCAATTTAGGTTTTACGGGATGACCGTAAAAGTAAAAATTTGGAATTGAAATAAAAAATATAAAAACATTATTAATTTTCATTCAATTTTATGGAATAATCGAGAAAAACTAACAAAAATGAAATGTTGCCAGCTCAGCAGGTTAAACGCTCTTAAGTTAATTCGTGTTTTTTTGGACTAATTAGATTTTTTTGAGAAACTAACCCATTGTTACATGATAGGATACAGGGCCGGATTTAGGGGAGGGCATCCGAGGCTACAGTCCAGGGGCCTCCAAAAGAGGGGCAACATGAAATTAGACAAAATATACTAATTAATTATACATATTACACAATGCAGTTATTTTAGCTATCAGAGTGTGCCAGCTGTCGGCAAGCACGTCGGCATCCCGGCTCAGCACGATAGCGTTGAGTATTGATGGCGAGCGGCGCCAGGCGCGATACCGGCGCGGCGCGTTTTACCTCTACCTATAGTAATTTGTACAATTGTTCATTTTATTTGGAAAATAGTTTTTGGGGGCCTCCACCACCCCTAAATCCGGCCCTGATAGGATAGATAGTGAGGATAGGCTAGAAAAACATACACAGGAAGTTGATAAAATAACTGTTTTATTAATTAAAACTAAACACACTCCATACTTAAAAGAAAAGCTTCCTTAAAGCTAATTCGCTATATTACACTAGAGCACGATCTCCTCGTCTAAAGGAACACTTGTCTATTGGTCCGCCAGGCCACGTTTCACGACCAGCCCATCCATGTCATGTTCCGGTTTAGTTCCGGGGAAATCGTTCCGATTTGGTAGCTACCTACATAATGCGAAAATCGTTCCGATTTGGTAGCTAGTTACAAGATGCGAAAATCGTTCCGATTTGGTAGCTAGTTACAAGATGCGAAAATCGTTCCGATTTGGTAGGTAGCTACAAGATGTGAAAATCATTCCGATTCGGTAGCTAACTACAAGATGGGGTAATCGTGCCGATTTGATAGCTAGCTATAGGTAGATTCATTCACGATGACGCGTGCCGTAGTTCTTATTACAATGTCATTAATGGTTAATTTTGACAAAATCACGCGTCTTCGTGGATGGCACTAGGTATACAAGATTTGAAAATCGTTCCCATTTCGTAGCTACCTACAAGATGCGAAAATAGTTCCGATTCGGTAGCCAGCTACAAGATGTGAAAATCGTTCCGACTTGGTAGCTAGCTACAAGATGTGATAATCGTTCTGATATGGTAGCTAGCTACAAGATGTGGTAATCGTGCCGATTTGATAGCTAGCTATCGGTAGATTCATCCACGATGACGCGTGCCGTAGTTCTAACTACAATGTCATTAATGGCTAATTTTGACAAGATCACGCGTCTTCGTGGATGGCACTAGGTACGAGTATACAAGATTTGAAAATCGTTCCCATTTGATAGCTACCTACAAGATGCGAAAATTGTTCCGATTTGGCAGCGAGCGATTTGAAATTGCGAGTAGGTATTTTGTCTGTGTTATTTTAATCTACTGTCCTTTTGGTCCACTAGTGCCTGTTTTTTTTTATATGGGGGGCGGGAGGGGGGCGTGCGCGCCGTGTTTGTTCCGCTCGTGGCTACGCAGAGCGCTCTCGTAGCTGAATCCGACGCCGCACGCGCACTTGTACGGACGCTGCCCGGTGTGGGTGTTCATGTGATCCAACAGCGTGCGCCTTTTCTGGAAATAAATATTAAATTTACATGGGGTCTGTTAAGTAGCAGAACGCACCCTAAGTGCGTTCCTTTAGGATCACCTTATCTGTGGTCCGCGCGCTCTATAACTGCAAAATACTGTTTTACTCATACGCCAAGACCGGACCTCAAGACAGTCGTAACTAACAGGGTCGTGGCCTTTCATAGTTTCCATAGAGAGAATTATTTTCCATAGAGGGTGGAGGTGTACCAAGTCCGGACAAGAAAGATGGAAGTTCTATGTAATCGGGGTTGAAAAACTTCGGTAGCGTGATTTATGTAGCATTTTCTCTATTTGATTACTAGATGGTCAATTTAATTGTAAGTGTGCCCTTCCTTTTTTTTTCAGAATTAGGTAAGTAATTCTGCGTTCTTCTCTCAGAATCACGAGCATGAGACACATGTCAATTTGTGTATGGGAAATCTGTCATTTGATTGCAATCGGAACCGACGGAAACCGATGTATCAATCAATTATTCCAGTGGTATTGTAGGGGTATGGCACGCAGCACGGAATGCTGAGGACCTGGTTTCGATTCCCAGCGCTGGTCTCTTTTACTGGTTTTTCTGTGCATCCATGTCTCAGTTTGTATGTTCGATATCAATGATTGTATTAATTGAGTGAAATTTTCATATAAGTAGGAACATTCATATGGAACTTTATTATTTAGTGAGTCAATCAAGTTTTTATTAGAGTTGTTATTCTGTCCCGTGAATCAGGAGACATAGTGAATACACTTAGTTCACACAAAGCGCACAATAAATAGGTATATACGAACTTTTCCGATAAAATACACTCTAAAACTATTATGTACTGCATCAGTATTCACTTATAGTCTGTTAGCCAAGGGACTTTGTTCTGCAAGGCGCAGGCATAAGCTGAGTCGCTTTCCCTTTTGATAGTTTGATTGTACTTATTATTTGTTATGTGCCTATCTATAAATTGTAAGCAAACTATTGAATAAATATCTTTTATTATTATTCTTATAAATACCACGCACAGGACTTATCACGCTAGCACACACGAGTAATATTTACCTCGACGTTTCGGCAACATTACAGTGGCCGTGGTCACGAGTAGATTGAAGTGTGGGGTGACAAATAAAAATGACCAAGTGCGGGTAGTTTGTGATACGAGTGCCGGTACTATTTGTAATTAAGTGCGAGTAGTTCTGAGGACTCGCGCTGCTAGGCAGACTTGACACCCCACACTTCGGTCTACTCGTGACCACGGCCACTGTAATGTTGCCGAAACGTCGAGGTAAATATTACTCGTGTGTGTTAGCGTGATAAGTCCTGGGCATGGTATTTTGACTATGAGTGAAAATCGCGAAAGTTTAAGGGGCTGTTTCACCATCCATTGATTAGTGTCAAATGACGGTTAAATGTGATGCCGTCTCTATTTGTTTTGTTCGAATAGACGGAGACGGCATCACATTTAACCGTCATTTAACACTAATCAATGGATGGTGAAACAGCCTCTAAGACGCATTATTCACTTACCGTCCGGACCCACCGCCGACGATGTTAGTAGCAGTCGCACATTTTCACATTGCCGGGAGACAGCTGCCAAAGAGAATAGAATCACTAAAGTGCAAAACACAGGACGGCAACGGGTCGGGTCGGGCGTGCAAGGGGCTATTACATGGCTGTATACCGGTTGGGCCTTTTAACAGGAGCAAATAATTAAAACATAGATCGTACACGTCAAACTGAACGACATAAAAAAATAATTGAGTTTTTAAATTTCCCTTTTTCATACAAAATAAATAGTATCGAAAATACAAACTGAGACATGGATGACAGAAAAATCAGAAAGAGACCAGCACTGGGAATCGAACCCAGGTCCTCAGTAATCCGTGCTGCGTGCTATAACCCCTACACCACTGCTGGACAGGAATCTAGACAAGATTTTTTTTTATATCTCAGGTTAAGATTGGTTTTTTGGAACCTTTTTGTATTTTTTATTTCATTTCCAAATTTTTTGTTACTTTTACGGTCATCCCGTAAAACCTATATCGAAAATACAAACTGAAATATAGATGCACAGAAAAACTAGAAAAATAAGACCAGCGCTGGTCTTATTTTTCTGGTTTTTTCGATATCTCAGGTTGCTTATTTCTACTATGCTACTTAAGCAGCAGCATTATCGACACCTATGTTTCGTCGAGACGAATTGCTGAGGACTTGGGTTCGTTTCCCAGTGCTGGTCTTTTTTTCTGGTTTTTCTGTGCATCCATGTCTCAGTTTGTATTTTCGATATGGGTTAACGGGATACCCGTAAAAGTAGCAAATTTGGAGTTGAAATATAAAAAATACAAAAGGACTCCAAAAAAGTATTAAGCCGCGTACCCACTAGAGGCAGCCTCGAGCCGAGCGGCTGTCTGGCTCCGAGGCCGAGCAAGTGGAGAAGCTGCCTCGACCTGAGGCGAATTCGTCGCGGCGATCCGAGCCAATATTTTGTCACTTTTTTTGCCGTGCTCAAAGGAGTCTCAGTCCGAACCCTGCATTTGATGGGCGTGTGTGGCTCGCACGATGCGGATCAAGATACCTGTCGCCTCGGATTGATCCGCAACGTGCCTCGAGCCCATGCCTCAGACCGAGCAGCCTCAAGCTGAGGCTGTTTGCTTCAAGTCGAGGCAGCTAGGCTTCTGCAGGTGGTAGGACCTTGTGCAAGGCCCACCCGGATTGCTACCACCATCTTGCTCGCTAATCCTGCCGTGAAGCAGCAGTGCTTGCACTGTTGTGTTTCGGCGTGGAGAGTAAGACAGCCGGTGAAATTACTGGCACGTGAGGTATCCCATCTTAGGCCTCTAGGTTGGCAACGCGTCTGCAATACCCCTGGTGTTGCAGATGTTTATGGGCGGTGGTGATCTCTTACCATCAGGCGACCCACTTGCTCGTTTGCAAGTTTGTTAGTTGAATAAAAAATAAATTAATCGATTTACTGAAAATTTTAATTATTTTGCAACAGGTATAGGTTTTCACATCACTAAATGTCTGTGGTCGGGTTAATGGCGTCTCTGTTTACACTTTTTATAAATTGGATTGAAATACAATATACACGATATGTGACGATATTTAGATTTATTTCAAACTATACTGACAGTGGGACCGGAGGAAAGCTACTGAATCTCCGGAGTGCATAACCGTCGTAAGTGTCACGTAACGCAAGCTATGCATTCCTGTGCGCCTGCTTCTATTCCTTGCATGTTACCGTGCGCGTGCGCTCACCTCATAGGTCTTCCCGCAGACGTCGCAGACCTTATTCTTGCGCACGAGCCGGCTGCCGTGCGCGCGCCGCTCGTGCTTCTTGCGGGACAGCATCGTGAAGAAGCCCTGCCAACAAGAAAGTTATGCATTACTGCGGCTTTGCACGCGTCAATCATTAAATCCAGTAGATGAATGGAAATTACGGGATTTTACAAAATTCCCTCATAGATCCACCCTTGCCCATTTATCAGTCTGTCAGTAATCAAAGTCAAACACCCCGCTCCCCCTCCCTCCTGGATCCACCCTCGCCCATTTTTCAGTCTGTCAGTAATCAAAGTCAAACACTCCACTCCCCCTCCTGGATCCCCCCCTTGCCTCTTCGTCCGTCTGTCTGTCAGTGCACGCACCTTCCCGCAGTGGTCGCACAGGTACTTCCTCTCTCGCTCGTGCACGGCGTCCCTATGGTTCTGGAGTGAGGCGGCGTCCAGGAAGCCCCGCCCGCATTCCGAGCAGTGGAACCTGAACAAAACAAATAAATGAATAAAAAACATGGGACAATTAACACCTAATGATCTAGCCCCAATGTGCCCATACTAAGCAAAGCTTGTATCATGTAGCTTGAGTTTGATCCCCGGCCGGGGCATAGGTATATATTTTTATGAATATGGATGTTTGTTATCAGGTCTTGGACGTTTAACTTGACTAGACACGCTCCCGCGTGTCTAGATGTATTTAAGTATGCATTTATCTATATATTTATCCGTTGCCTAGTATCCATAATCACCCATAATACAAGATTTGCCTGTTTGGGACTAAGGACGTCTTGTAGGCTTTTTTAAATCTCGATTTAAGGCTGCTGTAAACTGTCAGTTTACAGTTCTTGTACGGATCTGACAGGACTTAAGACCACTTAAACCTAGATTAAAAAGGCTGCAAGTGGACGTAAGTCAATGAGGGCTAAAAGACAGGCGAAATATCGATAGATGGCGCTAGTACCGTGACGTTTTATTGCAGCGATAAATCTGGTCACGTGACCCCATTTTGAAGGTGATTTTGAATTTCCCGCGACTCAAAAGATGGCTTCTTGCAGGAATGATCTTGGCCTTGGAAGCTGATCTCCTCATTTATTAGCAGTCGTGGCAGTGGTACAAAACTAAATTGGAGTGAATGAAAAAAAAAATAAGTGTTTTTTCCCGAAATTGAAGAGGTTTTTTTTTTATTCCAGCGATAAAGCTCAACATTTTCAGCTTTATCCCTATATGTCACGTGACCAGATTTGACACCGGAAACAAGCGTCGAGCTCATTTTCTCATATAGTTATTAGCCAATAGCAAGCAAGACCGTAACCTCACGATACTAACGCCATCTATCGATATTTCGCCTGTCTTTTAGCCCTCATTGGTGTGAACAGTCCCATGATATACATTTATTTTAGTTCTCAGTAAACCATCGTTCATCTTATTATCTTACTTCATCGCCTCGTGGGTCGCGTGTCGGACGGTGTTCTTGAAGTGAGCGCGGTATCTGTACTTGTTCTTGTATTCCACGTTGCATTCCACACAGTATGTCTGGTCTCCCACCTGGAAGACAACATCGGAGTTACCTCATCAATTGATCTATCGATCGAAAGAAGGATTATCGGTCAATGTTGACCGATCGTGTTTATTACAAAAAAAGGTATTGCCACATCAATCAACTGTCGATCGTTGGTAGAATACATGCAGTGGCGTAGCTACCAGAGGACTAGGCGGGGCAGTGCCCCTAGGCCCCCAAGCTTAGGGGGCCTCTCGGACTCAGGAAAATTGGAGAACTTCAAACTCGGAACACGATAAACACGGAACAAGCGATTTTAAATAGTTTAGTTGGGGCCCTAGTTTATTTTTTGCCCCAGGGCCTTTGGTTACTTAGCTACGCCACTGAATACATGACATATTTTTATTTTATTTAAAGAAATATACATACTGTAATATAATATACTGTAACTAGAACACTTTAGAAAAAAACAAAAAAAAACGGGTTAACTATCTCCAAGCTTTTAATTTCACGAAAATTAAAATAACTGAGAAGGTTTTAACTAAAATTAAATACCTACTCATGCATGGGTCAGGGAGCTGGCAATTATTTGACATTTCCATGGGACACGGAGCTATCAATTTTTTTATATTTCATGGGAGCGATAACGCGTGTAAACACAGGTCATAAATTATAAAGCGGCAATTGCACTGAGTCGTTCGCCGCATGCTGCATGCAGCAACCGCAAAAGTGTAAATTACACGGTAGTCTGCCCCATTCGGCGAGCGACAACTGCCACCGCCTTAATATGGCCGCCGCAGTAGATGGACTGACTAATGTAAAGACGACGGTCGTTCGCTGAAGTAGTTTGAAACAAATTCTGCGACCGCATTAGGTGAACGACGCAGTGTAATGAGGGCTATCGCGAATGAATTCGCCGTTAGAGGCGCTAGTGTAGCGTGAGGTCTCCGAAATGTCAAATCTCATAGTTTTTGGGTGAGCTACGCGGGTTTATTTATAATAAGGTTTTTTTGTGAATATTTTGCATAACCTGAAATTAATTATGGCAATTATGCGTTACGGGGCAATAAATGTCTGTGTTTTGAGACAGTTTTGTCTTTCGGAAACTTTTGTCCTCCCTTTTTTTCCGAACAAAACGGGACTAAGCAACACTGTGATTGCTGGATATTATTATGGTACGGTTTTAAGGTGTTTTAAATATGATTTCAATCTAAACTTCGTTTTAACGCCCGTAATAACAGACTCTGAAAGCCACACTTAAAAACCTCACGCAACAGTGCGCCATCTAGTGAGACAAAAAACGATAGCCCTCATTGCCGCTTAAAGCATAATCACGTTTCTGCAGTTCTTGATGTGGTCCTGCAAGCCACTGTTTCCCTTGCACTGCAGCCCGCACGAGTCGCACTCCAGCAACGGCAGATTTTTATGCATCCGCCTGGAACAACAACATCATCGTCATCATCTCGAAATACAAACTGAAATATAGAAGAAAAACCAGAAAGATAAGACCAGCGCTGGGAATCGAACCCAGGTCCTCGGCATTCCGTGCCACGTGCTATACCTCAACACCACCACTGGACAGTGATACAGACACGAATTTCTCCTATGCACCACATATCTCAGCTTGTTTGTTTTCTTATTTAGTCAGACACTAGCGACATCTATGCTGTAGCCCTCATCGAGAAACTTTCAGCACTCCATTGGAACTAACCGTTATTAAGCAATCAAATGAAGATTGTTTTTTGGAATCTTTTTGTATTTTTATTTCAATTCCAAATTTTTTGCTATTTTTTGCTGTAATGAAATATGGCACACAGGTATACCCTGGATTAACATATAAGCTACTTTTATCCCGAAATAATGTATGGTTCCCGTGGGATCAAAAAGTTTTAAACTACATACTAATTCTGCGCGAGCGAAGCCGCGGGCAAAAGCAATCAAAAAATATTGAATATTTAAGTACAATACAATACAATACAATACAAAGACTCTTTATTGTACACCAGGCATAGTAAGCGATACAGACAACAAATTATTAAAATTACAAGTGAGCAATAGGCGGCCTTATCGCTTAAGAGCGATCTCTTCCAAGCAACCTTGTTAAGTACTAAGTACCTTTACATTTTTAAGTAGTTTTTTTTAAGTACTTTCTTGTATGGAGTAACAGAGCCCTAAATACATAGTAGGTATACCTTCCGCCGCCTAACTTTGCCAAAAAGTTCATTGCCCCGACTAGTACCACAAAAACTATAAAGGTACAATTCCAATAATTGAATAGGCACTATACCGTTAAGCGATTCGACCACAATCCGGGAGTATCTCATGGGTCAAAACTTTTAGGCAGATTTTTATGGCGCGTGGTAAGGCCGTGGTGGCCTAGTGGTTTAGGTAAGCCGTGGTGACCCCGGGTGGCACCTCTGAGTTTTTCGAAATTCATGTGCGGAATTACATTTAATATATACCACGAGCTTTGCGGTGAAGGAAAAACATCGTGAGGAAACCTGCACAAACCTGCGAAGCAATTTAATGGTGCGTGTGAAGTTCCCAATCCGCACTGGGCCCGCGTGGGAACTATGGCCCAAGCCCTCTTGTTCTAAGAGGAGGCCTGTGCCCAGCAGTGGGACGTATATAGGCTGGGATGGATATGGAGCGTGGTGTAGTAAAGAGTCGAGGTGGACTTACATCATGTGTTTCTTGACGAAGCTGCGCAGCAGGATGCCGCACTCCGGACACTTCCGCGCCAGGTGGCACATCCGGTGCCGCATCAGCTTGTACGGGTCCCTGCCCACACATCATCGGCATCAGACACATTGTTAACAAGAGGGAATATTACGCGCAGGGGGCGACACTAGCACAAACCGTAAACAAAACGCCATGACAACGACAGTTCTCTATACACAGTCACGAGCATTCAAATTTGGGACGCACTTAAGATCGAATATATGTCATTTTGTATGACAATTCAAAGGGTTTTTTTTTACGAAATGGGTCCCAAATTAACGCTCGTGTCCGTACACGGTGTAACATGAGGAAACTGAATAATTGTATCAACGTATTCCTGAGGTCGTAAGAAGCAAAAAATTTTATATTATGAACCTAGGTCGGACTATGCGTTTTTAATACTTTTTAACATTTTGTATGGGTACGCTTTACTTAATGTCGACCGTACCCGTACAAAATTAAATTTAAAATGGATGAGAAAAAAATACACCCCCACTTTACGTCTATGGGAGGTACCCTAAAAAATGTTTTTTTTAATTTTTTATTGTACCATTTTGTCGGCATAGTTTACATATATATCCGTTCAAAATTACAGCTTTCTAGCATTGATAGACATAGTCCCTGAGCAAAGCCGCTGACGGGCAGACAGACAGACATGGCGAAAACTATAAGGGTTCCGTTTTTACCATTTTGGCTCATGAATAGACTGTTCAATTTATTCGATTTCCTCATGTTACACCGTGAAGTTTGTCGCCATGACGGATCACGACATAACATATATTTTTTAGTAACAAAATAACATGATATTTACATCGATAGAACGCCATTGAGTGGAATAATAATAATACATCGATATAAATTATAGAGCTAAATTTCCAAAAATGTGGCATCCTATGGACATTTAAAAGACATTTTGAAAAACATTCAAAAAACTGTTTACGATTTGTGCTGCTGCATTCTGACGGTCTTGCGATTAGTTTAGGCTGCGGCTCCACCGAAGCGGAGACGAGCGGAGCGGAGACACGTGTAGGGATCGAGCAATCATATTAATTGAGTCCACATCTCGTCTCCGCCTCATTATCATCATGCCCCAGCCAGACTCTCGCGAGGCGCCTCCTGGAGGCTCTCGGCACGAGTCTTGGCGAGTGGAGGCTCCAGTGGAGGATCCACACTCTCGATTTATTCTGTTGCCTGCTACGTCTATTACAAGATGGAGACTGAAGTGACTGCGTTAGCTACTTTATGTGCCTACCAATATTATAATGTCTTGCGTTTATATCACCTAAGTAAAAAAAGGAAGCCAAAACGGGGAAGATGGTGGATGACGTCAATACACCACCAGCAGTTAATAACAAAGTGAGCGAGCGCGAGAGTGTGGTTGATTCCCTCGGCTCACCCCCTCGCGTCCTTAGACTCGCGCCCGGAAAACCGACACAAATCGGAGGGACAGCGAGGCGAGGCGAGGGAAGACGAGGCGACACGAGCGCACCGTCCTCACTCTCGTACTCGCGTCCCCTCGTGTAGCCTCGTGGAGAGTCTGGATGGGGCATCAGACGTGTAGGGATTGGTCGATCCCTGGACCGACTCACTGGAACTCGCGGTCGCACTGGTCGCAGAGCAAGGAGGCGACGGGCACGCCGTGGCTCGCCGCGCAGTGGCGCCGCATGCCGTTCGTGCTGTCCCACTCGAACTCGCAGTAATTGCACTTCAGCAGCCTGAAACAATAGTTCATTGTGTCTTAAGGGCGGTAAATAAGGAATTACGAACGAGAGTCTATTAGGCATTAATGAAATGAGTCGATGTTCGTAATTCTAGTACCGCCCGTGCGACATATAATGTTTTTCATCACATTTGCGAGTAAAATTGTATATTTGTAATAAAAATACTAATGTTTTTTTCAAAAATTGCCGGTACCGCTGACTGCGCTCTTGGCAGCACCAGCTCGGAGTGAAACGTGCTCGGAAGAATGTGCAATGCCGGCTTTGGGCTGCGTCTCCACCAGAGATTTGCGAGGAATGTGTTTATCATGATCATAAATATTTATATAATATAAAACAAAGTCGTGTTAGTTACACCATTTATATATGACTTAAGAACGGCTGGACCAATTTTCATGATGTTTGTGTTTTTTAATTTGTCTTCGTCAGGAATAGGATAATAAGTAATAAAAACATTGGCAAATTTTCGAAAAAATAAAATAAAACAAAAAACATTTTCCCATACAAAACGTTCATGGTTTTTCCTTCCGGCGGTCTGTCAAGACCCTTTATCACGGGAACGGTTGGAGATATCGAGTTGAAATTAAAACCATATACATAAATCTATTGTCCCTTGAAGCTGTGAAAAAATCAAATTTCTAAGTTAACTTAAAACCGTAACCAAACTCCTCCGAAACGGCTAGACCGGTTTTTTTTTGTGTATTCAGTAGGCCAAAGAATAGGACGTAAACTATTTTTCATATTTCGTACGCGGACGGAGTCGCGGGCAACAGCAACAGTAGATAAATATAAACTTAAATACTCAAGACTCAAGTACAAACATTCGTATTCATCATACAAATATTTGCCCGTCACGCACCCTTCGTAGTCAGGGTCACTAACAACTTAGCCATCCGGTTGTCTTATAATTTTTCACACCTCTCCTTCAGAAAAGTAACTTTTCCTCCCTGACGAGAGGGAGCAAAGTGCAACTTTTCTGTTCAAGCTTTTGTAAGTGTTTTATTGCAAATGCCATTTTTTTGAAATTGATAATCGTAAAGCTATGCCATTTTCTATGCTGGTTGTTCTTTAATAATATCTAGAATTATTTTTTTCAAGTTTCTTGATGCTCGGTGTGAAAAGTTGTATGCAAAATTATTTTTATCTTGGGCGTTAACACTTGAATCCCTCATTACGCTCAGGATTCTATTGCAGTTTCAATGTACGCCCTCGCCGTAAATACACCATTTTGCTCCCTTGTGACACAAATAACTATTTATTTATTCCCTTACTTGTAATGTTTTTCCTTGTGAGCCTCCAAAGCTTCATCGTCGTGGAACCGGAGCTGGCAAATCAGGCAGGTTTTCTCGCCATAATCCTGTAGATAACATCACACTGTTAACCACAGGCGTCCTCTCACAATACGAGGACGTGAGTTCGCTTCAAATATTAAAGTAGTTTATGCAACTGTTACGTAAATAATAAAGGCCCTTAAAACACGAGTGTGGTTTTACGAAACGAAGCGCAGTCGAGTTTCATAAAAAGATCACATACATTATTTTATTTACACACATCACTAAATATAAATACTCTAACATAAGTTCAGATACCGATGGGTGAAAAATGACCTGCAGACCGATCAGTACAGATCGATTCACAAGTGCTGGCACGAATGGATTGAACAAAAGCAATGTCACTTAGACATTTTTGTTGGAAAAAGACAGATGCGTACCATTTTCATATTATGTGTGAAGTGTATTTAAATAGGTGACACACAGATCCTTTCATTTATTTACATTCAATCCATTCGTGTCAGCTGTTGTGAATCGATCTGTAGGTATGTAAACGAGTTGTGAAAGATTTTTTTAAATATCTTTCAGATATAAGAAGAACCTGTGTTATAGTTTAACCCATATTAAGGCTACTGATTACTAATGCATGTGGAAAAACATTGAAACTCGAAAAAAAAATTACATGGAGATAAAGTTTTCTTGCGACTCAACTTCCAAACATTTTTTTTAATATTTTTCCACTCGTATCGTATTAGTAATTAGTAGTCTTAGGGGCTGTTTCACCATCCATTGATTAGTGTTAACTGACGGTTAAATGTGATGCCGTCTTTTTATTTGTTTTGTTCAAATAGACGGAGACGGCATCACAGCAGCCCCTTAGACTGTGTTTCCACAGAGATGTGCGGGGATGTGTTTCGAGGAATGTGTTTTTTATTAACCAATAGAAACGCTTCATTTACCTCGCCTCGCACAGCACATCTCTAGTGGAAACAGCTGAGCGGAGCGAGGCGAGGTAAATGAAGCGTTCCTATTGGTTCATGAAAAACACATTCGTCACAACACATCTTCCCACATCTCTGGCCCTTTACTACGAATTGCAAAATACGAACTTCGTGTCTTGCCGTCCCGCTGACTCTTACACTATTTAATACGAGAGTGAGAGCGACGGTACGATAAGAACTTCGATTATCGAATTTCGTAGTAGCCGCCCTGGTTGAAACGTAGCCTTAATGTGGTTAAATTATCGTACAGGGTTTTTTAACCCTTTCACCGCCACGGTCGGCAAAACGCGACAGCTGAAAATCGTGCCAAAGGCGCTATGTTGGCATTACGATTTTTTTGGCGATTTTCCGATTTTTTTGTCGGTTTTTCGATTTTTTTGTCGTCTGTGGCCGACCGTGGCGTTCAAAAGGTTAATAACACCATGTATATGCGGAAAATGATGATATTACCTGAGTATGACCTTTCATATGCGCAGTATAGGTTCTCTGGGTGTCAAAAGGCTCTACGCAATTCTCACATCGCGTCAGCGGCGAACAACCAGTGAAGAACTCCATATTGGCCTTCCTCACTTTCCAAATAAGCATCTCTTCCTGCGACATCACCTCCACTGTAAAAGGGTTCTCGACCTCTATGGTGCTTTCTTGGGCCCTCTTGCAAGTTCTTAATTTTAATGCACTGCGACTTTTGTCTTGAACTTTAGGCTTAGGCTGAAGCGGAGGCAATCCTGAAAAATGTTTTTGTTAAAAAAATACTTTTAACACAAGCCTTTTTAGCGGACGATATTTTTTTAGGTAACCATTATCAAAGTTTTTCCTACTTTTCGCGGGCTAGTATCAGATGGCCCTATACGCAGCTGGTCTACAGGATCAACTCGTCCTAAAATCATTAGGACGAAATTGCAACTTGGCAAAACAAAAAGTAACTCGTCTTTGAAGCATCTGATACTAACCCCTTATCGCTTGTGACGGATTAAGGGCATAAGGTTGCGAATCCAGTAGAAATGTGCGAGGTTGCATTGCGAGGAATGAGGGCTATCGTTTTTTGTCTTACTAGATGGCGCCACTGTTGCGTGAGGTTTTTAAGTGTGGCTTTCAAAGTCCGTTGTTACGGGCGTGAAAACAAAGTTAAGACTAAAATCATATTTAATACATCTTAAAACCGTACCATAAATATATCGAGCAACCACAGTCTTGCTTAGTCCCGTTTTGTTCGGAAAAAAAGGGTGGACAAAAGTTTTCGAAAGACAAAACTGTCTCAAAATACAGACATTCATTGCCCCTTATCGCATAATTGCCATAATTAATTTCAGGTATGCAAAATATTCACAAAATTATTCTAATTATAAATAAACCCGCGTAGCTCACCCAAAAACTATGACATTAGACATTTCGGAGACCTCACGCTACACTAGCGCCTCTAGCGGCGAATTCATACGCGATAGCCCTCATTTACCTGTCATGAACCAATGGTAACGCTTCATTTTCCTGTCTTAATTTTTTAATAACTAAAATGAAAGTTTTACTTTCCGCTTGTGACGGGTTAAGGCGTAAGGTATATAATATACAGTGTGTAACATTCATATAGATCAGTATGGGAAAGTCTGAAACTATAAAACATACGAAGATCTGTTCTTAGGAACCATGTCATCTATTTTAATAAGAAAAAAAACTGCATTCATACTTTTACAAAAAAAACGTTCACTCAGTTCGGGAATCGAACCCGGTCGTTTTGAAAAATAAAACATACATATTTCTATTTCGATATCGGTTGTGAAGGTCATAAACAATAAATGTTACTGAAAATACAAACTGAAATATAGATGCACAGAAAAAACAGAAAAATAAGACCATCACTGGGAATCGAACCCAGGTCCTCGGTAATCCGTACCGCGTGCTATACCGCTACACCACTGATGACCCAATCTTAATAAATGTTACTATGAAACACGATATCTAGAATTAATAAAATGCATTGTATTTCATATTCTTTAATAATGTAAGTTTTATTTTCAAAACATCAAGGTTCGATTGCAGTTTTTCTTCTTATTAAAATCAATGAATTGGTTCCTAAGAACGGATCTTCGTGTGTATTATAGTTTCAGACTTTCCCATACTGACCAATATGTATGTAACCCTGTAACGTAAGATGATATACAAAAAGATAGAGGTTTGTTTTATTAACTTCATTACTAACCCTCTGTCTTGTTCGTGCTTATCTTGGATATTTCATTTGTTACCAAATTTTTAATAACAAAAAAATTACCTGAAAATAAATACGTAAATAATTTGAATCAACTTTTAACATCCGCCCTCCCCCGTGAACCCTCGCGATTACTGAGGCAGGCACCGTTCTGCCCGTCCCAAAAAAAAGCTTCTGGGTGAGTTTCATTCATTGAATAGCCCAAGGGCCTTTAAAAAAAAGTGTACCCTTTCTTTTTGGAAAAAATATCGTTTTCACTTGTCATGCCCGTAAAGTTCGTGTTTATGCTGGATCTAGGCGACATAAAATGATTTTTTATGCTCTAGTGCATAAAATAAAATCTTCGTCTAAGACCAAAGCAATTAGGTGTAAACAGCCTCAAACAAAGAAGTTTCTACATACTTTTTTTAATAATTTTTAATTTGTATACAACTAAAAATCAATCAAATCAATCAAAATAGACCAATAAAACTAAACAAATATAATTATAATCGTAATGCGTGAACAAGAAAAGGTACCTAGTATGTGAAGAATTGTTTCCACTGTTGCCATTTAATTTCCTCGCCATCGAAGTGAAAAGCAGAATGTTAAACTCGAGCATTAAACCCATTTTCCCCTCGACATGTCTATCCACCCTCACCGTACCGGCTCGGGTGGCTATTTGAACGTGCGTCTCGGGTGCGTTTTATGCTCTTTGTACAATCTGCTATTTTCCTACTCAAAATCAAGAGCACAATCGATTCCGATAGTTAAAAAAAAATACCCAAACAAAAATGACAGTTTTGTGACAAAATTTCACAAAACTGACTCAAGTTTGTATGAAAAAAATATATTAAACATTTTGAAAGAAAAAGTATTTTTTTTAAAACACCTTCAAACTAGGTACTCGTTTACCTTATAGAATTGATATCGCATTCATTACTTTTTTATATAATCAGAGGCCGTACGCTCTTTCTAACGCTCGCGATCGCAATGGTATAAGATGGAGCACACTTGCCCAGTAAATCCCCATTCACCCTAGATTAGAGGACAGCCAGATTGTAGCGATCAGGGAACACAGACGCAGGCCGGGCATTCCGCTCCTCAGCTGTCCGGGTAATAAGGACGAGAGAAAGCGATTTGTGCGAATTTTAGGGATAAAATATAAGGGTAAATGCCCCGCCTACTTATTACTTAGCTCTAGGAAGGGGTTACCCTTTCTGAGTTTCCACTACTTCTATTCTACTTATTAGGGTTAGGGTCTCCATACCCAAACTGCACAGTGCCGACAGCTTCAGGCCGCTTGTAGAAGTCTGTTGTTTTACCGAACAATGGCCCGTTTTTTTGCCGGACTTGCGGTGTTGTAAGGCTAAGACGCCGGCGGGTGCATGTACACACATTAATTGTAAGCCACAACACCGCAAGTCCGGCAAAAAAAAAACGGTGAAAACAACGGACGTCTAGAAGCGGCCTCAAGAGGTCGCTGTTGAACGATCTGCAGTTTCAATACATAATAGACATTCGATATACACGAACCCCTCAAGCTATTCGTTTGCAGTCGCAGTGCAGCCAAAAATGCAGTCGGCGTGCAGAAGTCTCGCCGGGGTTCTCTGCCTTTTCCGAACTCACGATTTTCTATGAAACCTATTTTCGGAACTTTCATAAAACAAACCTATCCAAACCTACTGTGTTCTATAAAAGCAGAAGAAAAATCACTGAGACAAATTTTCGGTTTCGGAGAAAATTGAAAGTTGGGGAATAAAACAGTTGGCAAACAATAATTCTGCGAAAACGCAGATACCGTCACGCCATGGTGCCGGCAGGAAAAAGCTGCTCAACCTGCCTTATACGGATAAATCGAAATTGTTTGCTCCAACTGCTCTTCTCTTCTCCTCTCGGCACCATGCTATTCACTGGCTCCGTTAGGTACTGACTGTATAGGAGCAGTCCTGTTACAGTCGAACACAACCGTTGCACCCTAAGATGTCACAGTGATAGGCGCTTTCCATTACAAGCGACATTGGTTCAGCTCCACAGAAACACGAAGCTCGTGTCTTGCGGTCCCTCTGATACTTCTATTAAATACGAGAGCAAGAGGGACGCGGACGGTACGACACGAAATTCGAGTTTCGTAGTAGCCCTGCTGTTCCCTCGGGAAATGTGCATTTTTCCGAGATAAAAAGTAGCCTATGTCACTCTCTGGTCCATAAACTATCTCTATGCCAAAAATCGCGTTTATCCGTCGCTCCGTTTCGACGTGAAAGACGGTCAAAAATAGAAACACACTTTCGCATTTATAATATTATTATGGATTATGGCACTCAAAAATTATGGCATGTGATATTAGGGCAAATGAGTTGCTTAACTTCAAACTCAAATAAGTCCAATTCTAAGAATTTTACGATTTTGGTATCAAAATAAAAAGCAAATAAAACAGATACTCTCCTCAGAAGGTAGAGTGGACTTATCCGAGTTTGAAGTTAAGCGACTCAAAACCATTTTGGCAAATGAAATTAGTACAAATGAAATAATGGGAAACTAAGGGATACCCATGTTTGGATGACTATAAAAACAAAAAGTACTCACTCCTTTCATCGTAATTTAAATTAACCATAGCAATATTACTAAAGGTTTTATCCCTATTTTTATCATGGGTAATTTTACTGCTACCCTGTATAGGCTTCACAATGACATTAGATACTGTCTGATAGTTGTGATCTACAGCAATTCGAACAGGCATTTCATTTTTAACATCATTCTTGTCATCACAGATTATCTCTTCAACCACAGTTTCAACGTCCTCTGCCTCATCAGCTAATATTTCATCATCAAGAGCTTCTTCATCACCCATTGCTTCTTCTTCACCCATAAGGTCATCATCAACTTTAGTTTCTTCAACACCCGAACCATCATATTCAATCTGAACTGTGTCCTTCACCAGTTGGTAATACAGAGGATCTAGAGCCTGTACGTCTTCAAAGGCCTCATCTTCAGGGTTTTCCGTGACTGTTACTATGGCAAACCTTGAGAGGCTACTTATTTGACATGGCTGAAATAAACAACATGATTATCCTATGAATATTGTAAATAAATTAACTATCACGGACATTGACACCAATTGACTAAGTCCCAAACTAAGCAAAGCTTGTGCTATCGATATTAGGCAATGGAGAAATTAGATAACTACATACTTAAAAATACATATTAAACATCCAAGACCCGAGAACAACACACACACGCACGCAAACACGCACGCACGCACGCACGCACGCACGTACGCATGCACGCACGCACGCAAACACACCCACACACACACACACGATAATATGTAGGTGTATTTATGTTTAGTAATTCCTGCGTATTCAGTGATAGTTACTTTGATAATGTATAAGTGTCCTAATACCAAACCGCTGATCTTCATAACACAGGTTATCCTAGCATGAAGATCAGAGGATCTTTTGTTGAAGTATTTAACAAACCTTTTCCGACTTTAATTTCATTGTTATGTATAATTCTTGCAACTAGAACTTATTATAGTTAAGATCTCAGATTTGTAAGTGCGTGCGTGGTTTATTATCTAATAAATTATTATTATTATTACTGAAGCTAAAAGTTTTTTTTAGTAAAAGTAGCATTTTTTCCAATCAAAATCGACACAGACACAGTGTCGTCGGAGCTCCTACTTGTTTTGGCCCTTCAGGCCACTGCAATTCACTGTTGTTGATTTGTTTTACATTCTGTTTCACTGAATTTCGGCAGCTTCAGCCGAACTTCGACATTCGGCCAAAACTCGGTTTAGATGCTGAACATTCGGCACTAGAAAAAAGAACCTACTTGGACCATTTCAACTGAAATTAATCGAAAGCATTTCATTAATGGAAAAATGAAATATTCTTAGTTCCTATTATTTTAATAAACATCTTGATTACAACTCGTAAATTGAGTTAAAAAATAGTTTTTGGTTTCTCAATTTTCACAAACTAAACATTGAGAAGCATTAAAGATTTTCTTTCTTTCTTTATTACTTACTCGTCCATTCAGCAAGTCTGCAATCGCGCTCTGGGCTTTGCTCACGCGCGTCCTGAAGGCAGCCAACTTTATAACCATTTGCTTGCACTCCCAGCACACCCAGTCATCCTCGTTGAACTGGAATGACATTTGAAGATAATGAATGATACATAACCATCCAAGCTAGTCCCTTATTACAATAATCCCTCATTACACCTTGGTTTGTCTCAGTGTTAGTATCCTGCTTTCAGGGTGCCCTCACAAACAAATTTTTGCATATGAAGAGTTAAACTATCACCACTGTGTGAGATTTGCCAGAAGGAAGGTAAACTAGTCCCATGCAGGTTGCATGACAAAGCAAGTACAGTCAGCAAAAAAACCTTGTTAAAATGAAATTTTGTACAGACAATTTTAGAAAATGGTATTACTGTACATGCATGAATAAATAATTTATATGCCAAGAAACTGTTTAGTGCATCGACATAAGGTACATACCTAGATGTCGATGGTTTAGTGCATCTCTATCTTAGTATCTTTGCTAATGAAGAATGACGTAGACGTATATTAACAAAGGCAGAGCAGAAGAGACGGAATTTGTGCTAAACTTCCTTTTAAAAGTTTTGAAAGTTAAGTGCGTGCACAAGTTAAAAAGTCCATAAAATAAAAAGCAAACTGCTCAATAAATACTCACTGTCAAAGCGTAGCAAAAGAAGGCGTGTTCCTTGAAGTCTTTTATCGCGCCCAATGTTCTATCTTGGCTCAAACACCCGCACAAATCGCTCGCCGTAATGCTTGAACATTTGGATTCAACATTTTGAATTCAAAGAAAACGTGAATTTTGGTCGTAGATTACGTGGGCGACCATTAATATTTACTTGACGCCAACAAGACGCCAATGACGCTCTGCTCTATTTTCTTCAAACATGTAATGGCCGACCGACCGAGTTTTCACAACCGCACCGCACCACCGCACCCCTCAGCCCCTCCCAACAGAGCTGCAGGGTTACTACGAAACCTAATCTCGAAGTTCGTGTCGTGCGGTCCCTCTCGCTCTTGTATTAAATGTACTAAGTGTCAGAGGGACCGTACGACTGTCTACGACACAAACTTCGTGTTTCGTAGTAGCCCTGCTGGTTCTATTGTTGAGTGATTGATAAAAACTCTGTTTACTGTTAGTAAAATACTACAGATTTTACATAAAAATAGAACCGTATTCATAATTTTTTTTTTTTTGAGAAAAAGCGCGGGAAACGTTGGTCGTGGCGGGAGTGTTTTTTCTAGCGAACTTTAAAAATTTAATTTAACTTGTATAAAAGATCAGTTTTGTATATAATTGTATGTATTAGTTTAATGTAATTACTTTGTTATTCATTTGTGTATATATTCTACGGTATTTGGTAAGTTTTTTAAAACTAATTTTCCTCAAGGCCTGGAGTCAGGCCACAATATGAACGAGCCCCCGGACATCGGGGGCTCGCCCCCAGAGGTAGCTTATAATATTACTATTGATAATATGTTTTCAAAATTGGATGAGTCCAGTAAGTTTTCAAAATTGGATGAGTCCAGCATGGACACTGATGTGGATCAACGAAGCGATCGGAAAAGAGCGCGACCCAACAAAATATGCAAACACTGCAACAAAAGGAAAAAAAGATGTGATCCGATGCGCCGAACCAAACTTAAGGATACTGACTGTTCATGTCAACTCCCAGAAATTCCCTTAATTGATACTGAGCTTAGCAATGCTAAAAGTCTTGACGGTTTCCCAAGCACAGTAATGTCAACAAATACAATTTCCACCAATATCCATCAATACCAACCACCTCCATCAGAGGTTTCTCAGTCTCCAAATAATCCAGTTAACGCCTCTCACCCTCCTGTGTCCATAGGCAGATCATTATATGAAGCATATGACATAGGGCCTTTTGTAGTCCATGTCCAAAAAATAGCAACAGATAAGGAAATCCCATCCCTGCATCCCGTACAATTCGGTTATTTCCTCAAACAAAGTTCTATTAAAAACATAATTAATGGCAGTATTAAAAGGATAGGCAGGAACCGAATTTCATTATCATTCTCAGAATACAAATATGCTAATGATTTTATTAATAACCCATGCTTGGCTAGGAATAATTTCAAATCTTTTATTCCTTCCTTTAATGTGACCCGAATGGGCCTGGTGCGTGGAGTGCCTGCGGAATGGTCTCCCGAGGAGATATTGGACAATATCTCACTGCCCGTGGGCAGTGGCAAAATCATTAAAATTAGGCGTCTAAATTACAAAGTGCGAAACAGTACTCCTCCCGAGTGGAAGCCTTCACAGACTATTGTGATAACTTTTGATGGTCAAGCCCTACCTAAACATGTATTTGTATGTTATAATGCCTTGCCTGTGGAACTCTACTCATACCCCACTATTCAGTGTTATTCTTGTTGCCGGTTTGGTCACACTAAGACAAAATGTAACTCTCGCCCCCGCTGCTACAAGTGTGGCCAAGGCCATACTGGAGACACATGCGATATTGAGGATGATTCTGCATATTGTTGCTTGTGTTCTGGGTTGCACTTTGCTACAAACAGGAAGTGTCCAGAATACGAAAGACAGACCAAGATTAAATTATACATGGCTCAGAGATGTGTGTCTTACACAGAAGCAAATAAAGCACATGAACCAGTTTCAAAATCTTTTGCTGACATAGTTAAGTTATCGAATTTGCAGAATACTCCTAATTCTCCTGTGTCACCTGCATCACCTTCCTCTCCTTCAATTCCATCTTATAGTAGATCTTACAGGAAAACAACATTCGCTAAACCTTCATCCCCTAGACCAAAACGTCTGGGGTATAACAAAAGAGAACACTTTAATTTGATAAAGGACTACGATGCTCCCCCTCCTTCTAATGGAGTCGCCTTAAACGGTAACTCAAACAATAGTGAAACGATGTTCTCAATCTCTGATGTAATCCAACTGCTAACTGAAATAAAATCCATTTCTAACTCCAACCAGAACAATGTAACCGAACAACGCCGCCCAACTATTGATTCATTGACCCAGTTAAAATCTTCTTATGCCTCACGAACGCGAACAAATAATCCAGTGGAATTGTAGAAGCGCTGTCTGCAATAAAAATGATTTAATCCATTTGCATAATAAATTTAAACCATTTGTCTCAACTTTGTCGGAAACATGGCTTCGCCCGGAATTAACATTTCGAATTCCAGGTTATGTCATTCTCCGACAAGACAGACCTGACGGCTATGGCGGTGTTGCCATAGTCATCAGAAATAATCTCCCCTATAGGGAATTTCCACTTCCCTCATTCAGCGATGACTTCTCAGTCATCGCTGCTATTGTAAATAATATTTGTATAGTGTCTATTTATTTCTCTCGTCCAAATGTAAATATTTTTTCTCATCTTAACCAACTATTCTCCATCCTCCCAAAACCATTCTTAGTCTTAGGGGATTTTAATTGTCAACATCAATCTTGGGGAAGTACTTCCTCTAACTACTACGGAGAGCAATTGCTAAATATTATAGATTCTCATTGTATCTGTATTCTAAATACTGGATCACCAACTCGTTTGACTGGTCCAAACGAAAGTGCAAGTGCCCTGATCTATCCTTGTGTTCGCCTGATTTAGCATCGACTTTGGACTGGCATCCTCTTGCATCTTCATATGGTAGTGACCACTTCCCACTAATAATTACTTTTCCCTCACATAAACCTACCAAAACCATTCGCTCTCCTCGTTTTAAATACAGGTTACTGAACGCTGATTGGGAATTATTTAACGAAAGAGTAGAACAGAAAACCAGTTGCTACTCACAAGTAGGTAACCAGATTTCTGCCGAAATTTTAAGTAACGTTCTTATCGAAGCTGCCGATGAAACCTTTTGTACTAAAGCTAAGAACCGGTCTCTAATTCCTTCACCTCCCTGGTGGGATCATGAATGTACAGCTGCAATCAAGGCAAGAAAACATGCTGAAAAAAAATACTGTGATGAGATGTCAGACGAAAATTTTGAGTTGTATTTGGAATCTGCCCGTTGTGCTAAAAAATTATTTAAGAAAAAGAAATATGACGGTTGGCAATCATTTTGTGCATCCATTAGCCCAGATGTCAGCCCGTCGGAGGTCTGGCGAAATATTCGCAGATTTAGATCTGCCTATAATAATTCACCCTCTTCCAGATTACCGTTAACACTAGCTGATCAGTTCATGGACAATCTTGCCCCCCTTCTGTACCTGAACAGGATTTCACTCCAATATCTATTCCTGGTTACATAGCCAATGACCCGTCTGGGTTAAACTCTCCTTTTTCTCTGATTGAACTTAAAGGTGTTCTTAATAATTTAAAAGACTCTACTCCAGGAGAAGATGGTATTCCATATTCATTTTTGAAAAACCTTTCGGACCGTGTACTGCTGCTGTACCTAGATATCATAAATACCATTATGATTTCTGGGTACATTCCTAAGTCTTGGATCACTCAATCGGTTATCCCTATTTTGAAACAGAATAAACCGGCAGATGATCCCTCTTCTTACAGACCTATAGTCCTTTCTTCAGTTTTAATGAAAATAACAGAGCATTTAGTGAAAAACCGTCTTGAATGGTTTCTAGAGAGTAAAAACCTATTAGCAACCTCGCAGTTTGGTTTTCGGAAAAGTAGAAGCACAATAGATAGCTTGGCAATATTCACAACAGACATAAGACTAGCTTTCTCGAACAATGAATCTGTAGTAGCCACTTTCTTAGATATAAGCTCAGCTTATGACAACGTCCTTATATCGGTCCTCGGGGAAAAAATGCGTTATTTAAATGTGCCACCTATTTTGTTAAATTTTATAATTAATATGCTACGTGAAAGATATTTAAATTTGTTTATTGATGATGTCAAACTATCTCGAACAGTATGGAGAGGATTACCACAGGGTTCAGTACTGAGTCCGTTGCTATACAACATCTATACCTATGATCTAGAAACTTCATTGAAGGCATCAACTAACGTGCTCCAATACGCAGACGACCTTCTTATATACAAATCAGGTAAATCAATTGAAAACAGTTGCCAAGTTCTAACTTCCACTCTTTCTCTTTTAAAAACATGGTTAAACAGGAACGGTTTAGACTTGTCTGTTCCAAAGAGTAAAGTTGTATTGTTTACTAGAATGCGTATCCCTCCCCAGTTCAGGTAAAGTTCAATAGTATCTTGATTCAACCAACAAACGATGTTAAATTCTTAGGAGTAATACTAGATTCCAAACTTACTGGTGTACCTCACTGTGAATATGTCACAGCGAAATGTGAACGAAATTTAAATATTCTTAGATGCCTATCGGGCATCTGGTGGGGAGCTCATTCATACTCACTAAAACTGATCTATAATGCAATAATTAGAAGTGTTATGGACTATGGTACTTTCTTATTGGAACCAGGTAATGTTGCTGCTTTCAAAAAACTGGATAGTATTCAAACAAAAGCAATGAGAATAATCCTAGGAGCCATGAAATCAAGTCCAATCAACTGTATGAGAGCTGAATGTGCAGAGCCCCCATTAAACTTAAGACGACAATTTCTGTCGGACAAATTCCTATTTCGCTGTGTTCAATTTAATAACCATATCTTAACACCAAAACTAACTTGCCTGGCTTCTGTAATCCCCACTAGTAGCTTCTGGAAAAATAAACGTTCACCATGTTTAGTTCAAAGTTATAATAGATTCACCTCTCTTAAGGCCCCTACTCATCAAACGAATTGTAATCCATTGTTCAAATATAGTTACTATTCCCTTACCATTTCTCCTGATATCCATTTAAGCATGGGTCTTGTCAAGACTGAGAAGAACCAAAAGTTATCATTCAACTACATTGCTGATACCAAATGGCCACGATGGCATCGGATATTTACAGATGCGTCTAAACATTCTAAAGATGGCTGCGTAGGTGTGGGCGTGCTACACTCAAATTACAATATTGTTCAGAAAACCAAACTCCCTCCTGAATCCTCTGTGTTTACAGGCGAATGTCTCGGCCTAGCGAAAGCAATAGAATACATCATCCTAATGAAACTCAGTAAAACTGTTATTTTTACAGATTCTTTCAGTTCCTTGCAAGCTCTGGCCCGGTTCCCATTCGGTTCACATTACCAATTTCCGATCATTTCTGAAGTTAGAAATCTGTTACTGACATGTTTAAATAAAAACTATTCCGTGTCCTTCGCGTGGGTTCCAGCTCACTGTGGGATATCTGGAAATGAGAGAGTAGACAGAATAGCCAATGAGGCAGTGGAGAGTGGAGATGTGAATATTTTTAGAAACTACGCGCATGACTTGATAGCTCTTCCTGGGATTTACCTCAGGGAATCCTGGGGTGAATCCTGGGCCCAAGACGGTTCTAAGGGTCGTCATTATCGTGCCATCCAACCTTCTATACCCATAAAGCCCTGGTTTTGGAAACTGAGATTCGGTAAAAAGGTTACAACAATACTGACTCGTATGCGACTGGGTCATGTTTGCACCCCAGCTCACCTTGCTAAGCTCAATATTATTGACAGCCCCACATGCGAATGTGGATATGAAGAAGCTGATTTAAACCACATCATCTTTGTTTGCTTTCGGCGCGACCGATCAGCTCTTGTCAAAGGTCTCATTTCTCTTCAAGTTCCTTTCCCTTCATCCATATCCTGCTTACTTTCAACAGCTGACCTCCATGTATATCAACTTTTAGCAGATTTTATCCTATGTAATGATATTAAAATTTAGACAATACAACTTATATGTATATATATTTTTCCTCTTCTAATATCCTATTCCTTTAACACCTGATTTTTTATTCAATATTCCAAATTCCGTTCCTACCGATGATTTTTAAAACCTTTACCCGTTTCCCCGTTTTTACCCCGGGCCACAGTGCACAAACCGTGCGGGCCATAAAAAAAAAAAAAAAAAAAAAAATTTTTTTTTTGACATTGTTTTGACATTTACTGAAATGTGAAAATGTCAAGTACACAAAAAAACAACACTTTCTTCCTCTTATCTGCTCTGCTCTTGTTTATTTTTGATGATAATTCTCAAGTTGTCTTCTATTTTCCATTACAATGTGTGATGCTGGTGTAACGTTGACCCGGGAATCCATTTGTGTGACATGTTTGAGTCAAGACAGGAAGCTGTTTCCTATTAATGATTCTAAATCACATGCCTTGTTTCTAGACGTAAGTTTTTTTGGTTTTAATTTTTTTATTAAATATTGAGGCCTAATTATTGGTAACTAAAGCTATCTGTAGATCAGAATGTTTCTTTATTCCCTCTGCGCTCTCTCTTTAGGACCGTCTGCGCATTTAACCGACTGCTCTAGGCATTGGTGAAAAATTTAATCAAACATTTTTTTTTGTATGTATATGTCTGAAGTTCAATAACTTGGATACCTTAACACCAGTAGTTAACCTTTTCAATTCACCGCCTCAAACCAAACGGAGTGAGTTGCTCTGTAAACCACAGAAAAACCAGCAACAAATCAACTTGATTTTTAATTCCATTGCTGAAGGATGAGGAAGGATTTAGAGCTATGTATTTATTCACTAAATTACAAGAGTTGAATGCTGGTCATGTATAGATGACCGTGGTGTGTGAGGCATTCCATTGGCAGTCAGGACTAGATGACTTAGAGGTTAATAATACCTAATATTTTCATTGTGTGACTGACTATGTATCATAAAATTGGGATAATTTTTGTGTGACAACTTTTTCCAGTCAGTTACATTGTATGATTAAGTATTGGTAACAAGGTCCTGGTTTTTGAAATCCACTCATAAGCCTTGGGTTGCAATACATTAATGATAAGTAATTTTTAGTTTAATTGTGTATTTGTGTAATAATGTCACAAATAAATGTTTTTTCATTCTTTCTTTCTTAAATTAAGCTATGTATAGCCAAAAATTTATTCACTTCCTGTTTCATAGGGATGAACAATTTTTTTTCTGTCCGTGTGTAACATTTGGGATAAAATATTCTTGTTGAAAAATTAAACTGTTTAAAAGCTATCATATATGTGGCTGTGTGTCACCAAAGAATTATAATTTTCCAAAATTTATTAACAAGGTTTAAGCACACCAAATGTGAGTATGTCAGGCTCATGCCTCATTTCTAATGTCAACTTTTTATTTGCCAGCTATCTGACAGTGACAAGCTATGCTGGGAGTGCAACTTCTTTGTGCTGAAGATGGCAGCGTTCCGGAGTCAAGCTGCGAGGGCACAGGCACTGCTGGCCAGCGCACTGCAGCAAAAGAATGTTAGTTCAATTGTTGCACCTCTAAAATAAAACTGGCGTCAAGATGAAATCAAAAATCACTTTTTGATCTATTTTTCACAGTTCTCTAGTGGATTTTTTTTAAATCAATTCATTGTTGTTTTAGAGGTGCAATGTAGCTGATCTATGTTTCTTGGCTTATCTATTTTTTTCTTATTTTTGTTGAGACTTTTAATACTCCAGGTGATCAATTCAGCGTCATGGGTGCTCGCTCATTGCCCTACACAAGGGTCAGATTGAAGAAGTGGTAAATGCAGATGGTATTGTCAGATAGAGCCAACAATCGACCTGGCCATTGTGCAATAAACCCAAACTCATCTTCTCTTCTTAAAATGGTTACTATGGCCATATTTCGTACAATAAACATGTTATTGCAGCAAGTAAATCGAAAAATATTGTTGAATTAAAAGACGATGTGTATGTTCTTTGCAAATTTCTTTTGTATTTCTTACTATTTAGTTTAAAAATTGTTGTGCATGAATGTTGAGTGCAATTGTAATTGTATTGTAGAAATTGTTTTCATTATGTATGTTAATTTCCATTGTGTTGTTTACAATAATATATAGTCCATTCAAGATAACATTGGACTCTGGAAGGTCACAGAAGAAGGCATTCTAAACATTTTTTGTGAAGTCGTAATAATGATGATGAATAAGAATAAGAATAAGAATAGTTTATTTGTCAAACATAGGTACAGATGTAGAGATGATTAAATAAAAAATATAGAACCCTGTATGTTTTGCCACATGGCATACAAAATTTCAGTTTTTTTTTTCTTTTATAATTGCATACATATCAGTCAAAGAAAGAAAGAAAAAAAAAACATTAAAAAAAAACAATATAAATATGTCATATAAAAAAATAATAATCAAAACACTATAAAAATAAATTAAAAACAGTCCATCAAAATTCAAAATCATAACATTAAAACAATATTAATAATTATAAATTGTCATCACTTAAAAATTCATTGACGCTATAATAACATAGATCATCTTATCCATTCCTATCCTGAACAGACTAATTGCACTGAATCAAATAAATAATTCAATTTTTTTCAGGCAACCAATATCAAGACTCTTTCACGCCTGACTACTACCCCCGTAGAGGTCTTAGGAGCCAGCATCTACACATCAGATCCTTTGCACGTCTATGTGAAGGCTGAACCCTTCAAACCCGTAAAGGAAGAATCACTTAGTAAATTGTATGAATGTCCCGTTGAAGACAACAATAGTAATTCTATGTTTGATGAATCTGATGATGAGTCAGTCAGTTTAGCGTCATTGCCAGTAAAGCCGAGAGAAGCAAGTGGGTTGGGTGATATAGCTAATGCTAGTTTGAAGTCGCTGTTGAGTAGAAAAAGTAAGTGACTTTTAACAAATTGATTTAATTTCAATCAGAGAGAGAGAATTTTTTGTTTAAATCTGTTTTGTTTCTTGTATCAAGTGTACTCGTTTTTGAATAAAATAAAAGTGTACTGCAAACAGGACAGGAACATATTTCTGGAGGGAGGACCTGATGTCAGAAGTTTTTTGGGATTTGGTTCCGTAGTCCTAAGGAATGCTGGTGCATTTATTATTATTATTTAAATGATCAGGTAGGCCAGTGTTTTTCATACTTTTTCAGGACGCGACCCCCTTTGTTTGAAAAATATTTGGCGACCCCCTGCCTACCTCCACTTTCAGTTATTTGTATATCCTACGTTGATATAAAAATAAAAAAATATATATCACGGGACAATTCACACCAATTGACCTAGTCCCAAAGTAAGCTTAGCAAAGCTTGTGTTATGGAAGTAAGCAACGGATAAATATAATTATATAGATAGATACATACTTAAATACATATTAAACACCAAGACCCGAGAACAAACATTCGTATTTTTCATACAAATGTCTGCCCCGACACGGGAATCGAACCCGGGACCTCAAGCTTCGTAGTCAGGTTCTCTAACCACTAGGCCATCTGGTCGTCAAATAATACAAAATATGATAATACAAACATTGAATAATTATTAATCATACACAATAACGGTGAGAGTATTTTAAAGATACCGCGACCCCCTTAAGGGGCATCCGCCACCCCTGGGGGTCGCGACCAACAATTTGAAAAACACAGACAGGCAGTTAGGAGTAACTGATAGCTGCCTGTATCTAGATATGTGTATACATATTGATCATCATAATAAAATATTTTTCACTTCTCATGCTCTAAAAGTAGGTCAATATAGCCTTACGATGCGGGAGTAAAGTGAGTACTTTAGTCCCTAGGGAGTAAAATTAATATTTTTTTTAATTTACTTCGAGTGACTTAGATAAATTCAAACAGCCAGTACTTTTTGGCATAAAATAAGATTGTGTGTGGACCATTTTCATGACGAAAATGTTACGTTCTTAGTCTACGTGGTCTTAGTTCTATGCTTTTTATTCCAGTTTGTGTATGGACCCTTTCGCCGATGCGATTCTGTTATATCTGTGTCTGGTTGGAAAAAATACTAACCGCGAAAACTTTGAAATTGTTGTAGAACGTAAATCATAAACGTAAATTAATGACTATTTTTTTCTCGCAATCGAAGTGAAAAATAGAGTTTTCGCCTCGAGACTAAAACTCAATATAAACCCTCGGATAAATGGACACCCTCGCTAAATCTCGGGTGGCTAACCACCTCGGGTATATATTGGCTTATTTTAGTCCCTCGATAAAAAATATACTATCATTTTAGGCGCATCACTCAAAATCCGGCCTATGAAGAAGTTTAAAAAGGACACAGTTACTGTACAAATAGAAGAAGTCAAAGACAAAGAAGTCGCAGGAGTGAAAGAGATAGAACAAACGGCACCAATTGACCCAGACAACATTTATAAAGTGACGGTGCTGAGTGAAGAGGAGTTGCTGAAATGGAGGGAGAGAAAAAAGAATATGGATTATTATACAAGCAGTATAGGCGGGATGAGGTTAGATATTGTATATGTTCAACTTTCACATTTTTATTTCTAACTTCCGTTTTGTATATGGCAACCCGTGTCCCGGCGCGTGCCATATTGAACTTTTCACTTTTCGTATCGACCCCGTAACAGGCGGATCTAATATTTGTACAAACTAGGAGTAAAGAAACTCTTCCATTTTTTAATACATTAAAATAAGTGCATATGCATTATTTCGTGTTGTGAGAAGGTGTGGGCAGATTGAGTAAGGCTGCGGAGGCGAAAACAGTGGTAAACCGAGCTCGTACACTCGTAAGTAGCTGATGTGCCGGTCTTGATTGAGGCCTCACAGAGCATTACACACCCTGAGGAAACCAGGTATGCATATAAGCACTTTTCGCGCCCTCTTTCTGTCAAGTACTGTTGTCAAGGAAATCATAGTGAAATCCGAGGAGTTATTCGGGTTGATCCCTGCCGCATCCTTTCGCCACCGACCTACGCGACAACACTTCCATCCTCACCATTTAGATGGTTGGCAGTCCTCTACTGTGCGTTTTTCCAGAAATTTCCTGTCTCGCACAGCAAAACTCTGGAATGAGCTATCGCCTGCGGTATTCCCGGACCGCTATGACCTTCAAGTTTTCAAGAAAAGAGCGTACTCCTACCTTAAAGGCCGGCAACGCACTTGTGACTCTTCTGGTGTTGCAGGTGTCCATGGGCGACGGTAATCGCTTACCATCAGGCGATCCGCCTGCTCGTTTGCCCCCTATACCATAAAAAAAATATGATTAATTGATTATTAAAAGGTTCCACCCTGGATCATGATTCAACTTGTTCGACTACGAGTTTTTTTTTAAAGTAGTGACGAGATACATTGTTTCAGTTGCAAGCAGTGTATTGAGCCGTTCACGTCCAGAAAACTGTACACGGCGCATGTGCGGAGACACAAGGAGGTAAGTACCTTACTTTACGGCCTATGGTTCCGCCATTCACTTTCCCTCAGATCTAATACGTAAAGTAACACACAAATAGTTTCTACTACTCCGGACGTATTCTAGAGGCTGTAAAAAAAACAAACTTAAAGTTGACGTAAAAGAAGATACGGTCAGTGGCGTAGCTAGGTAACCTAGGGCCCTGGGGCAAATAAAAAAATGGACCTCACTGCTATCAAAACTGGCTGGTTACTGGCTAACTGGTTTTTTGAAGTAAAATCATTATATATACAAATACTTTAAAAATGCTAAGCAACTTTATCATCAGCTATAAAGCAGAATTTCGAGGGCCCCCTGAGCTTGAGGGCCCCGGGGCACTGCCCCGCCTAGCCCCTTGGTAGCTACGCCACTGGATACGGTCGTTAACACGTTCGGCCCCGGCAACGATCCACTAAGCTCTTACGCTATGCCTACGCATATCCCACAGCAGTCGCTTCTATGCCAGTGACACGTATACGTGTCACAGACGTAATACATTCCGGTGCCAGTGACACAACGTCTGTGACTTTAGTTCTTTCTCCTATGCCAGTGACACGCATGTCCTGTCAAAATAATTCGTACCTCCTAAGCTGGCATAGCGTAAGGGCTTAGCGGAACGTTGCCGGAGCCGAATGCGTTCCACTAAGCTCTTACGCTAGGCATAGCGCATATCCCACAGCAGTCACAAATACGTGTCACTGGCATAGGAGTAAGAACTAAAAAGTCACAGACGTTGTGTCACTGGGGCCGAACGTGTTAACGGCCTACGGTTCCGCCACCCAATTTCTATCGGATCTACATAATGCGTAAAGTAACACACAAATAGTTTCTACTACTGCGGGCCGTATTCTAGAGGCAAAAAGAATCAAACTTAGTTGACGTAAAAAAGACACGGTCGTTAATGCCCCAAAAGGGTCAACCATCTTTTTTATGTAGTTTGTTGCCATGGTAACGTCTCTTGAGTTACTTAATAAAAGTGTTATTTTATGGGGTACAAATCCACTAAAAGTTAGGACTTGCGACAGTTGTAAGGCAATGAGGGCTATCGTGTTTTGTCTCACTAGATGGCGCACTGTTGCGTGAGGTTTTTAAGTATGGCTTTCAAAGTCTGTTATTACGGGCGTGAAAACAAAGTTTAGATTAAAATCATATTTAATACACCTTAAAACCGTACCATAAAAATATCGAGCATGCCACAGTGTTGCTTAGTCCCCGTTTTGTTCGGAAAAAAGGGAGGACAAAGGTTTCCGAAAGACAAAACTGTCTCAAAACACAGACATTCATTGCCCCGGAACACATATTTGCCATAATTAATGTCAGATATTGCAAAATATTCACAAAATTATTCTAATTATAAATAAACCCGCGTAGCTGACCCAAAAACTATGAGATTTGACATTTCGGAGACCTCACGCTACACTAGCGCCTCTAGTGGCGAATTCATACGCGATAGCCCTCATTCCTTCGTGGATCATGGTAACAGTAGTAATACATTGTAAACATTTTTCTAACAAAGTGTGTCTCCTGTCTGTCCTGAGTTACGGGACAGAATAATATACTAAAAAGTTGATTGACCCAAAAAAGGGTATATATATTTCGACACTCAAGTGAGTCATATTTATAAGGTACTTCCTGTTGACCTAGAACTATGAAATTTGTCAATTAATATCGTCTTACACTACAAGTACGGGAAAAAATCGGAAACTGTACTTTTCTATTATTTCATTCAATCAATTTATTTGTTTCAAAAATGTTGCTACTTTTACTAGTTATTTATGTGGCTGGTGCATAATGAGAGGCATTAAAGTACGAGTGTGGTTTTATGAAACGAGCCGAAGACGAGTTTCATAATAAGATCACACGAGTGTTTTAATGCCTAATTATGTATAGCCGCATACATAACTTTATCTACATGCATATCATAAGTTTTCTATAATATGTTCAGATATGGCCTGTATTTTGACTTTGACTTTGACTTTAACTTTGACTTGACTTGACTTTGACTTTGAATAATAATTATTATCTACATGCATGTCATAAGTTTTCTACAATATGTACAGATATGCATTGTTAAAAAAAGTATTACCGATACTTTAATGTAAACATTAAGATGCACTGTACTTTAATGTGAACATTAAGATGCACCCGCAGATACCAGGTTTCTAAATAAAGGCCATTTGATAGTCGTTTCTGAACATATAATAGGTAAGTTATGATATGCATGTAGATAAAATAAACTACACTGTTATTTATGTTAGTAACCAACCATGACTTCACATTGCGTACATTTTGCTTAGGACTGCTAACACTGGATATTGTACGATACACTGGATATTACACGAATTTGTACGGGACCCTGGCTGCAGTTTATTTTTTTTTTGTCTACAGGACTACGGCCCATTCGCGTGCCGCATCTGCGGCCTGCACTCTGACACAGAGAAGGCGCGCGCCGCGCACACAGCGCAGCATTACAGGTCACTTGTACACACCGACACACGACACGGATACGAGACCAAATAACTATAATAATCGCAAAATGTCGCTGCATGTGGGGTCATGAAATGTATTATGATTGGTTTTTTGGAGTCTTTTTGTATTTTTTATTTCACTCCAAATTTATAGTCAAAATACCATTTACGGGACTTACCACGCTATTTTTACACAAGTAATATTTACCTCGACGTTTCGGCAACGTTACAGTTGCCGTGGTCACGAGTATACTGATAGCGTGGTTAGTCCCGTAAATGGTATTTTGACTATGAGTCAGTCACAATCACTCCAAATTTGTTAAAAAATACAAAAAGACTCCAAAAAAACCAATCATAATTTGATTGCTTAGTAGCGACATCTCTTGTCTGGGTGAGCCGTTGGTTCCGAAAGAGTGTGACGTCTGTCGACGCCACATAGATGTCGCTAGTGGTGCTGCTTAAATAAGCAACCTGAGATATGTATGCATAGGAAAAATTCGTGTCTAGATTCCTGTCCAGCAGTGGTGTAGGGGTTATAGCACGCAGCACGGATTGCTGAGGACCTGGCTTCGATTCCCAGTGCTGGTCTCTTTTTCTGGTTTTTCTGTGCATCCATGTCTCAGTTTGTATTTTCGATGTCATGAAATGTCTTTTTTTTAACATTCGACGCAAAAAGAGGGGTGTTATAAGTTTGACCGCTATGTGTATCTGTCTGTGGCACCGTAGCTCTTAAACGGGTGAACCGATTTGAATGCGGTTTTTTTTTGAAGGCAGGTTTTCTTTATTAATAAGCCAATTTACAAAAATAACCTTACACATATTTTCGCCAAACTGCTAAGTAGTTTGTTGGCGAAGCCAGCACAAATTACTAAAATAGGTTATGAAGCTTATATCATTTTATACCTACTCGAGTTAAACGTCCAAGTGACTCTCGCCATCCCAATAGATGGTAGATGGTAGTAACTACAATCTTATCGAGGGTTTTCACAGAGGCGAAATATCGCTAGATGGCGTTAGTATCGTGAGATCTGTTTGACATTTGACGTTTGCTTGCGATTGGCTCATTTAGTTATTTAACCAATCACGAGGAAACGTCAAACGGACCTCACGATCCTAACGCCATCTAGCGATATTGTGTCGAATTTATTTGTTGTTGTAAAACATGTCTTGACAGACTCCTGAGTTGCAACGTGTGCGGGTACGAGTGGGACAGCGCTAACGCGATGCGGCGGCACTGCCACGTCGCGCACGGGGTGCCCGTCACCGTGTGGGACTGCGACCAGTGCGAGCGGCAGTTCCCGTGAGTATGTGCGCGAGCAGGACAGCGCTAACGAATTTAAAACTAGACTAGACTTATCTTCTAGGTAGGAGCGACTCTGAGTATTCTATGTCTATCAAACATGACCTGTTATTTCAACGCTTGTTGTCGCATCTTAAAAGTCGCCAAAGGCATGATTCGCCCGGAGCGCCTAGATGGATGAGGCAGGCCTAGATGGCTAAGTACTTGTAATGTAATCCTGTGACGGTAAGCCTTGGCCTGACATATTTGGGATTGTGTACGGTTCAATACCGCACAGCACTTTTTTGATTAGAATCGCGCCCTACTTTAGTTATACGTCGCAGCGCCGACAACAGCACTTTTACCTAAGACCGCACTAATATAAACTAATATTAACGCTTACTCTGACACTCTTAAAACAAACGTAGAAGATACACGGTCTCGCTACACTACCTTGTTACTTTAACGTGTAAATATCAATAAATTACTAAAGAGTCATAACTTTAACTTATATCCAACAACCTCAACAAGGCGCTCTACTAAAACTTAGTAGCGGCCCCTACAGATTGGTTTGAAACTAAATGGACCGATCGCAACAAGACCGTCACCACAGAATATATAATAGTACTGACGTACAGAACGGCCACGCTCCGCCCCGCACCGGTTCGAGTTACCCCACCCCTCAAGCGCAGATTGCAGGAAAACCGCAGGAAAGCAGTCCGGTGCGCGACGCGGTGTATGTCGGCCGCACGGCACTAAGTTCGGGAGCAATAGTTTTGCGAAATCGTAACGGTACCCTACCTACTTCCTTTTTCTAAATAAATAGTGATTTCTGAAATTAACGCGATTAATACATGAAATAACTACCTACCGAATGATTCTTTTAAGTTCGTAGACGTATATCTATTGTAATTGAAAATAATAATGCTTAAAATACGCAGACAGACACATTTTAAGTAGGTTTAAATAGGATAAGTGCACAATATTTATTTTTTATACGGTTTTGCTAGATAAATAAAGCAGAAAACATTGAGTATGCCTATGTATGTAACTTTAAAAAAATGCACTTATTTTGTTTTGCCAGAATACCCTCGAAATAGGTAAGATTAACGATTACATTGATTTGCACATATCTAAGCCATACCTACATATGAGTACCTTTAAATGTCATTGGTAGCACTTATAGTATTATACGGTTTTGCAATAGTCAGCCCTGTGCAGCTTACGCACACAGTGACGCGTGTACATACGTCGTCGTGCCTATGTAGATTCAAGAACGCGTATTTTGTACGGCGTGGCCGCCCTGTGCATTGCCGCATTTTATTATTTTAAAATTTATGACGGTGGAAGCATTCTACACTTCCACTGAACGTAGATATAGTTTAGATATAGTTAGTGTTTAGTATTGTAACTAAGGGACCCCATACATCCCTGTATTTCTTTTATTATTATTTTTTTCTTTAATTGTATAATATAGTTTTTAAGTATTTTATTTGTAATTATATTTTTATGAAAAAATGACTTTCTGCCAAGTTTCTTGCGGCGCATTCTTCTTGGCAATGATGGTCTTTCCGAAAGCGCTGGTAGTTTAAAAAAATGACGTGTAAAAGTGCCCATTGCGGCCTATTTACTGAATAAATCATTTGAATTTGAATTTGAATTTTGTGCCGTAACGTCAAAGAGACTAGCGACTAGCAATAATTCAAATTCAAACTCCAATCGTTTGTTTTATAAGTAGGCTGCAAAGGGCTCTTTGACGCGTCATTTTTTTGAAACTACCAGCGCTTTTGGATAGACCATCAATGCCAAGAAGAATGCGCCGCAAGAAACCAATAACCCGTGTGTGAACTGTTATCGTTTGTGTGTGTCAGGACGAAGCGGCAGCAGTCGGCGCACATGATCTGCCACCGCGTGGTGTCGTGCCGCCAGTGCGGCAAACAGGTGCGGCAGAACAACCTCAAGAAACACAAGATGTGAGTCAATTCAGCATTTATTGAATCACCGCGCGCGTTACTTGGAGGAGGTTGTCGGAGGTTTGTGGGTGGTTTGCAGGTGGTAGGACCTCGTGCAAGGTCCGCCCGGATTGCTGCCACCATCTTGCTCGCTAATCCTGCCGTGAAGCAGCAGTGCTTGCACTGTTGTGTTACGGCGTGGAGAGTAAGACAGCCGGTGAAATTACTGGCACGTGAGGTATCCCATCTTAGGCCTCTGGGTTGGCAACGCATCTGCAATCCCCCTAGTTTTGCAGGTGTTTATGGGCGGTGGTGATCTCTTACCACCAGGAGACCCACTTGCTCGTTTTCCACACAGTCGGAAAAAAAAGGTCAATATGAACTGAAACAATTACTTTGCTCGCCCGCGACCTTATAATAGCTATGTTTATGCAAGAAATGTGTGTTCATGTAGTTACTCCACTAAAAACTTAAAAAAATACAACATATTTACTTTCATGTAACCGTAGCGGTCCCCCGACACCGACAACGCTTAGATAAAAAAATATTACTAGATACTTTATACTAAATTAACTTAGGCTAATTTTGCGGGAAATCAGCATAGTCCCGCGGGATAGAGATAACGAATTCTTCGCAGATGAAGTCGCGGGCAACAGCTAGGTAGCGCATAATTATTTTTACTTTTTAATTGCCTTTTCAAGCAGCGTTTTTTTCGGGCGTTTTTATTTTTATTTTTGCTGGTATTTTTACGTCGGGGGTTTTTTATTCGTGATTGGAATACATTTTGGCCATCCCTGACCTGATGGTTTGTTTCAGGCTGCACTCGGGCATACCGCTGCGATGCTGCGCTGTGTGCGGCGGCCAGTACCGCGGCGACGAGGGCCTCGCTGCGCACATGAAGACACACGACACTAAGGTACAAACCTTTATCAAGTGTCAACACACGTGACACTAACATCCAGACACTTGACACTAAGCAGGTACCACACCTGACACTAGGGTACTGAGGTACTGCCACCTGACACCAAAGTACTGAAATCTGACTCTAGGGTACTTACAGACACCTGACACTAAGGTACCGACACCTAATACTAAGGTACTGACACCTGACACTATGGTACTGAGGTACTGCCACCTGACACTAGGGTACTGACAAATGGCTAGGGTCCGTCAACGAGGAAACCAATGGAGACCCAAAAAAGACACCCATGCACCCCGCGGAGCCCAACGGGAGAATATATGCTTCTCTCCCGGCTTTCTAGCGGATGGCCGAAGTAAAACTCCGGGTACATTAAAAATGGAATCAAAATTAATTTCACCAAGTCAAAAGGTCAAAAGTTCTTCCACTGGAGGTACGGAACCTTAAAAACCAAATAGAATCAATAATTTGGAAAGGACCCAGGACCTAAGGCACTTGTCCCACTGCCGACGATGAGCGAGAAGCGAGCAGAGCGAGTAACTAGAAACGAGTGGGCGAGCAGTGAAAAGCGAGTGTTCGAGCACGACGGGCGATTACTCGCTCCACTCGCTCGAGCCGGGCGGCCGCCAAGCTAACAGCGCTGAGCGAGTATCGCTGAGCTAGTTTTATAGCTCAGCGAGTCTTAGCTCTTGTCGCTGTGACAGTGTGAACCACCAGCGATCAACTATTAATTTATGTCTCTTTTACTCACACAGGATCTTATATCTTTTGTTCGTTTCTTGAGCCAATCTTTTCCTCGCCGGCGGTGAGACAACTGCCTTAAGTATGGAAAATGGGGTTTCAGTTAGATAAATAATTAATTATCCTGAGATTTTGATATGTTATAGATTTCAAAGTCTCTAAGGGTGCTACCTCTGTTTCCGGCTCCCTTTCAAAGGTTAGTTTAGTTTTATAGAGACCACTTCCAGCACTCTAGAATCTATAACATATCAAAATCTCAGGATGTTTTACTGAAACCACATTTTTCATTTTTCATACTTTAGGTCGGGGTCCTTTGAATTTTGTTATTCTGTCAGCGGCCAGTTGTACAGAGGTCTGCCATATAACATGATGTCACGAATGTTTTGTGTCAGGTGGACGCGGCGGCATTCTGCGCGGAGTGCCACATACAGTTCCGCACGATGCAGCTGTACCGCAACCATCGCCTTTACACGCTCAAGCACGCGCGCCCGGAGGACATGCCGTGAGTGATCCTGCCCACATTACGTAGAGATAGTACCACGAGAGTTGATTACAACGATTACACGCACAGCTAAATGAAGAACAGATTGCGTAAAAGGAGAATGAATTAAATGAACGAGTGAATGTCAAAATCCCGCTGTCATTACATGAGATGCTCTTGTGTGCGTGACCTCAACTCTAGTGGCACCTATACTAGCATTTACCCGCGACTTCGCACGCGTAAAGGCGCGGCCATTTGCAGTCGCTCGTTTGCAGCGATAAATCTGGTCACGTGACCCATTTTGAAGGTGATTTTGAATTTCCCTCGACTCGAAAAAAGTAGCGTCAAGTCGCCGCGTCGAGCAGCAGCGACAAGATGGCTTCTTGCAGTAATGATCTTGGCCTGCTTGGAAGCTGA
Organism: Choristoneura fumiferana; assembly: GCF_025370935.1. NCBI lineage: Eukaryota > Metazoa > Arthropoda > Insecta > Lepidoptera > Tortricidae > Choristoneura > Choristoneura fumiferana. The sequence continues at coordinate 1,313,350 of NC_133501.1, forward strand.
TTTCTTAATCTCGTTTAGTAGCAGTTCGTGGCAGTGGTACAAATAAAAGATATTGGAGTGAATGAATAAAATAAATAAGTGTTTTTCCAGAAATTTAAGTGGTTTTTTTTTTCAGCGATAAAGCTCAATATTTTCAGCTTTATCGCTATATGTCACGTGACCAGATTTGACACTGGAAACGAGCGTCGACCGATTTCATATGGCCGCGGCATAAGCCATTAGGTTTAGCACTTGAACGGAAACTCCTGTGGGCATTCCAACAACCGTGGAATTCATAAACGTTGCGTAAAAAGTAACTGCACCAAATTTTATGTGTCTAATTCCGGCCGTTTAAATTTTGGGATTTTATCCCGATATCGGGATAAAAAGTAGCCTATGTCTTATTCCAGATGTCCAGCAATCTTCATACCAAAGGTCATCTAAAACTATCCAACTGTTTAGGCGTGAAGGAGTAACAAACAAACAGACAGATATACTGGAAAGACAGAGTTACTTAGTTCACCAGCCGTAATTGTTTTCAGATTAAATGCAACTTGTGCAGCAAATCGTTCCTGCAGCGAGCGTCGCTCAAACTGCATGTGGACGGGGTGCACTCGCGGGAGCCACGCCACGCCTGCGGGGTCTGCGGGGAGGTGAGGGGGAGGGGCACAGGAAAATCAGCATTCTACAGGCATTAGTGTCTAGATTTGACTGTCCGATTCTATCTTTCGGTCTCTTTTGAAAACGGTATTTTAGCGCTTGACATCACATGCTAGTATTTTATGTCTCTGTCTAATCTTATATATTTTTTAATTTTCGTAGAACCAACAAGTATAAATTGTACAATAAGCTAATTTTATAGAAACAATGATGCGTGCTATACCGCTACACCACTGCTGGACAACCTGGTTTCTGGTTTTTCTGTGCATCTATATTTCAGTTTGTATTTTAACGATATTAAATCTCTGTTCCATGTAAAGGTAGCTTAAGAGTTGTTTTTCTGTTCGACAACGCGCTTTGACAAGCTTCGATTTCATAATTAAATTAAAATAAGTCATTCCCATTAAAGAGCCGTGGTGGCCTAGTGGTTTGACCTATCGCCTCTCAAGCAGAGGGTCGTGGGTTCGAACCCCGGCTCGCACCTCTGAGTTTTTCGAAATTCATGTGCGGGATTACATTTGAAATTTACCACGAGCTTTGCGGTGAAGGAAAACATCGTGAGGAAACCTGCACAAACCTGCGAAGCGATTCAATGGTGCGTGCGAAGTTCCCAATCCGCACTGGGCCCGCGTGGGAACTATGGCCCAAGCCCTCTTGATCTGAGAGGAGGCCTGTGCCCAGCAGTGGGACGTATATAGGCTGAGATGATGATGATGAAGTCATTCCCTATTGGAGACAGCTCTGTCCAGCAGTGGACGTCTGTCGGCTGCTGATGGTGACGTTGTTTGTGCAGATGTTCAAGACGCGCATCGCCAAGCGCAACCACGAGCGCGTCAAGCACGAGGGCATCCCGCCCGCCAGGAATAAGGTCTGCGACCACTGCGGCAAGGCGTTCACGGTGAGATGCACGCACGCACACACCCAAACCTTCACATTATTTTACTGCGCAGTAACAGTTAGGCCACTAAGCGTGTAGGACAAATTAACTTCATTTGACCTGAACTAAAAGAATTTCTTTGCTCACCCGCGACCTTAAACCTAGAACCTAGACCTATGAGGTCGCGGGTCAGCAAAGGAATTCTTTTAGTTCATTGAATAGACCAGGGTTGGAAAAAAATCATGATTTTTTTAAAAAATCGTATAAATCGTGATCATCAGTTGTCATACTTTTAACAAAAGTTTTGCGTAAAACGGAACGCGCTCTGAGAAAAAGGGAATTCCCCACGCGGTGTTTAGTAAACGGCGCGTGGAAATTCCCCTAAAATATCTCATTCATCCAAACAAGCTTTCGATCGTTCCGTTCAGTTTCAGTTTTCATTGAAGTTGTTCTTGTTATTGCTGTTCCTGTTGGAAAATGTTTTTTTTTTTGTTTAAGTACTATAATAATCCAACATTTATGTCAATATAAAGAGAATTGATTAAATCATTGATTTTTATTGAAAAAATAATTTGATTTAAATCGTGATTTAAATCATGATTTAAATCAAAATTATTTAATCATGCCGACCCTGATTCAATAAATTATTCATTTGACCTGTTAAATGTTCTCTTAAAGTTAACAGAAATCAAAAAAAACATAATGTATCTATTAGGATTAACTTTGAAACACCTTATAGATATAACCTTCAAATGCTTTGTCCACAGAACAAATCAACCCTCCTGGATCATATAAACACGCACACAGGCGCGCGCCCATTCGCGTGTAAGCTGTGCGACGCCACGTTTGGCTACAAGAGCGCCCTCTACCTGCACGGCCGGTACAAACACAAGATCAAGAAGAAAAACAAAAAAATCGAAGAAAACACTTGTACAGAGCAAGAGAATGGCACATAGGGAACGTTCCACTTAGCGCCCTCGACCATGACCGCTAAAATTTGCCGTTCCACTAACATGAATGGGTTAAAAGGCCGCTGGCGTTGTATGCGAATGTTATAGGAACGTACATCTTAAGCGCCGTGTGCTCGCAATATGGCGGCATCGCGAAAACGTGGAGTCTATGAGAAAATATTAGCCCCTCGCATCCATCCGCCGCCACCGACCCTCTTAAGGTCGTCCGTCCCGTACCTCAGGACGCCCTAACTACGCTTTCCCGTGGTCTCCACTCGAGGACTCGTCTGCTCCACCGTTCACAGAGACACAGACAGAGTGTTGTGGCACGCCATGGAAGGGGCCTTTGTCCAGGACTGCTGTAGGCTGATGATGGATGATAATTAATTCCCGTGAATTTATGGTTGCTTTTCAAACAAAATTAATGACAGATAATGACTCGGAAAGTTCATCAAGTTCTGATGACATCGCTCTCATTCCTGCCCGCTACGTTTGCGTGAAAGCCCACTCAACCCACCAATTATTATGTGAGAGAAATAGGTGCGATGCGGTCGCGAACAGTGACGTATCTATGACGTCGAGTGAACGCTCGTGGTTGCGAACGGTTAGTGGAACGTACCCATTTCCCGACGCGACGACGCAAAACGTCTACCGACGGAAAAACGTCTTTTTCGCTCTTCTCTTGGACAGGGTTTTTTGATCGGCTAAAGCTGATCCCGCGTCGATGGTGTGTAGAGACCCCAAGTGCTTAGAAAAAACTTGCTGT
>NC_133501.1:1316681-1320650 GCF_025370935.1 Choristoneura fumiferana
GATCGATGAATCTCACAGAGCACGATATGGAGTGAAGCAAAATTGAAAAACGTAGTTTTCTAATGGAGTTTTATTATGTCACAGTTTTATATTGATTTGTTTTATGTAACAGTATGTAATAGGGCAAATTAAATAACAAGACTGTTAGGCGTGTTACGTTCATGGTATACGTGCAGTTATTTGGATGAAATGTTATCGACTCGATTATTTCACGGACATCACTTATGTGTATTACTTATTTTATACTCAGTGTTCTTCTCTCAGAAAATTAACTGTCGATCTCGCGCTCGTTTCAGTTTCAGAAGTAAAAAATTCAAATGTTTACAACTTATATTGTGTTAGATAAACATTTTTTAAATGGAAATATTAAAAAACACTTTTCATTGATGTATTCATTTTACAAAAAACGTATGCGAATTTCAAAGTACAGTTGAATTTATAATGTAGAAAAAAACGATTTTATATATTTTTATATAAAATGTGTTATTGATATCGATAAAGAAAACCATTAATACACTAATGACATTGTATAAGGCATTTTATAGACGCTCCTTTTTTTTCATTAACATTACTTAAAAAAACAAACACTGACATTTGACATACTATTACATTAGCTTTCTTCTTTAATGTAGGTTAAATACATTCAAATAATAAAGCAAAGGTCGCGATTACCAACGACCCAAAACAAGACCCGAAGAAAAATCACCACCGTTCCACATTACGCCGCTTCACAACAGTAATCTGTGCTGGCATAAAACAATTTCACGGCAATACGTCAAGCGACAATGCCATTGCGAAAGTTGTCAATTCCATTTGAATACATACAAAATACATTACAACGAGCTCATTAAATTCGAGGCCGGCATGTAAAACTACGCTACAACCTGACCGCGACCCGAAACGTAGGCATTGTGTTTTTATTGTCTACAAACTGTCTTAATTCGTGTGTTCGTGACTTGGGGGTAAATTAAACATGGTACAAGTGAGATGCAGACGCCTGTTGCACGACACTCATTTGTTTCTGAGCGTTTTGCAAGGTGACAGCGGCGTGCCGTTGTGACGTAAACTGAATCAGCTGTTAACGCATTAATTGGCTTGATGGCGTAGGTACGTTATGATAATAATAAATAAAATAAAAAATTTCACAATCAGTCATGATCACAGTAGACGGAAGAATATGCGGGATGATTTAAATCAAGTCTCAGAGTTCAAGAGAAGACTGTGATTTCTTACTAGTGCAGACGTCTGCTTTATCTGGTTGATACGAGTGCGTTTTTGTATCTGTCAAGTGTTGTAAGGGACATAGATGTCGATGTCATAGACGTTACTTACTGTCCTCTGCATTGAGATGCTCTATGTTGTTGATATTTACGCATCCATGATTTAGATAAGCTTGGCCAACCTCATCCATAATTGCAAAGACTGTAGTATAAAGTTGCGACGAAACCGCTGCTTAAAAAACGGTGACGGCACGGGATCGCAATGACGCACCGTATGCGCACCGTTTTTATCGCATGCTCTCCACACCGCTGCTTTAAAGTCAAAGTCAAAGTCAAAATATATTTATTCAATTTAGGCTATAACAAGCACTTATGAATGTCAAAAAAAAACTACCACCGGTTCGGAAAAACCTCTGTTGAGAAGAATCCCGCAAGAAACTCAACGAGGTATATTTTTTTAAACAGATGCTTAAAATACGGAATTGCAGTGACGTGTCGTAAACTTCTGGTCTATACCGAACAAAAGTCGTGACGTTTACCGTTTTTTAAGCAGCGGTTTGGCCGCACCTTAACTTGAAATCGCAGTATGATCAAAGAAATGCCTGCTTACTTATTCTAGAACATATTTGCAACACTCACCACTACCTTAATATGACGATCAGTGTCACATAAGATGCTGCTAAACAGCTATGTTGCAACATCGTTTATCCTAACAAAGACATTCGTTTCACTTGATATGGAGTTCATTATTCCAGGTTAAGAACCACTTAACTGTTATGTCATTGTGGTTATCGCATTGAGCTGTCTATTGATCAAAATAAATGATTTCGTGATGCAAGCTGATTCTAATCTAGTCAAGGCACCAGACTAAACGAGATACTCCCTTTTAGATGGTGCCTTGGCCTGATAAACAGACAGGCGTGCTCAACAGATAAAGACAGTATTTCACTTCGGTCCACTGCCTCCAGCTTTATAAGGCGCAGGTTCGCCCACATATGGAATACTGCTCTCAGCTGTGGGCAGGGGCTCCCCAGTACCAGCTTCTCCCTCTGGACCGCATACAACGGAGAGTGACTCGAATAGTCGGCTGCCAACGAGTTTCTGATCGACTTGACTCTTTGGCGCTGCGTAGAGATGTAGCTTCACTGTGCATCCCCTATCGCATGTACAACTGGGAGTGCTCCGATGAGTTATTCGGGTTGATCCCTGCCGTATCCTTTCGCCACCGACCTACGCGTCAACACTTCTATCCTCACCATTTAGATGGTTGGCGGTCTTATAATGTGCGTTTTTCCAGAAATTTCCAACCTCGCACAGCAAAACTCTGGAATGAACTATCGCCTGCGGTATTCCCGGACCGATATGACCTTCAAGTTTTCAAGAAAAGAGCGTACTCCTACCTTAAAGGCAGGCAACGCACTTGTGACTCTTCTGGTGTTGCAGGTGTCCATGGGCGACGGTAATCGCTTACCATCAGGCGATCCGCCTGCTCGTTTTCCCCTATACTATAAAAAAGAAAATGGTGAGGTTCACTGGAAATAAAATTTAAAGCTTTCTCCAATTTAACTAACTGCAAATTGTAACGTGCCATTTTAAATAATCGTTATTTCCCAGAAGTTTAATCCTCATTGTTACGGCAATTGGGTAAAAATATCAGATGATTGTGGTTTTTGGAACGTACGATAGTAACGATAGTATGAATGAGTTAGGCGATGAATGTTCAAGAGAGAAAGAAAGAGAGATTCTTTTAGGTAGAGAAAACGTGCAGTTTCATTAAAGGTGTAAAAAAAAATGAACTGCTTGTAACTTAGTGGAAAATAAAAGATTTGAGTTTTGGACCAATAACTGCTGGAGTAATTAAAGTATAATTTTTAAACCGATCAAATAGTTATTTATATCACTCATTATTGTGTTCTCATGAAAGAATATTACCGCTGCTCTCAAGCATGCAACTAACCTGGCATCAGTGGAATATTATTTAATAAGTCACCAAACTTTTTTTTTTATTTTTATTTATTTACTCAAATAAAAAAACAAAAAAAGAAGTACAGAAATACTTATAACTATAAACCTCTGCCAAACTGCGTAGCAGTTTGTTGGCAGAAAGTATAGAACTCTCATTCACTATTTTGAATACTTCACAACACTACACTAACACTATGCCGGCTGCGCAGGCGCGGCGCGCCTACGATGATGATGTTTTACTATACGATGTTATTTTTGTTTATTCATTCTTTCCAACGTATTTTTCTGTGTGTCGTGTTTTGTGTTCTCTCTCTCTGTCTATCTCTCTCAAACCTAAAACAAACTCCTTTTATATAAACCACAACTTACCCAAACTCGTGTCCCTAATTCATGAAACACTCATTTCGGTTACGCAATCTCATACATCACTTTTGAGGAAACCTCACTTTGAACCCTAAGTGATGCAGTTACGTCAAATCAGAAGATTTGTACATCGCGTGAGCGTAATGAAGAATTAAATGAGTCGGAAATAGTAGATGGGACATTCGGAAAAAGAAAGTTGTCATAAATACACTACGTCCTACGCAATGTCGGTAATCGACAGCAAAATACCAACTATCTGCCCATATTTCACTGGACTCATTGCCTGAAGGCTCCATTGCAGTAACTTGTCAATTATTACGTAAGACTTGTCAGTGGCTCATTGGTATGTACATCAAGACACAGCGATGAAATTGAAACTGTTCGTTAACATTTAGCCAAGTGTATCAGGATTAAATAAATG